>NC_080166.1:31630998-31930998 GCF_950295315.1 Erinaceus europaeus
AGTTCATAATTCAAAGTAATATATTTTAAAACTAAATGAACACATTATTTTCAGTTGCTTGTAATCATTGCCACTCACTGCTAGTTATGCCTATTAGTATGCCTGTTTCTTTTTATTATTATTATTTTACTTATTTATTTATTCCTTTTTGTTGTCCTTGTTGTTTTATTGTTGTAGTTATTAGTATTGTCTATTTCATTGTTGGATAGGACAAAGAGAAATGGAGAGAGGAGGGGAAGACAGAGGGGAGAGAAAGATAGACACCTGCAGATCTGCTTTACCGTCTGTGAAGCGACTCCTCTGCAGGTGGGGAGCCGGGGCTTGAACTGGGATCCTTACCTAGTCCTTGCACTTTGTGCCACGTGCGCTTAACCTGTTGCTACCGTCTGACTCCCCCAGGTATGCCTGTTTCTATCATGAAGTGGATTGCCTTATTCACTCATGTTTAATAGTGATGACAAATTGAGACTATATTCTCTTCTCCTCTTCTCTTCTCTTTTCTCTCTATCTCTCTTCTCTCTCCCTCTCTCTCTTTAGATGAATTTATCCAGGGAACTTGTGAAGCCTCACCTGGTTGAACACACACATTAAAATGCACAAAGACATCTAGGGTCAAGCCTCCAATCCTAATCTGCAAGGGGAATGCTTCCCCAGTGGTGAAACAGTGCTGCTGGTGACTGTGTCATATGTGAGAAACCAGGTTCAAAATCCTGACCACCTGGAAGAGTCTGCATATGGAAACTTCATGAGTGGGGAAGCAGGGTTATAAGAAAATTTAAACACATATACAATCAATGGCAATGAAAGTTCTGGTTTTTTTGTTTGAACAACTTATTATTATTATTATTATTTTATTTATAAAAAGGAAACAGTGACAAAACCATAGGATAGGAGGAGTACAACTCCACACAATTCCCACCACCAGAACTCCGTATCCCATCCTCTCCCCTGATAGCTTTTCTGTTCTTTAGCACTCTGGGAGTATGGACCCAAGGTCATTGTGGGATGCAGAAGGTAGAAGGTCTGGTTTCTGTAACTGCTTCCTCACTGAACATGGGCATTGACTGGTCGATCCATACTCCCAGTCTGCCTCTCTCTTTCCCTAGTGGGGAAGGTATCTGGGGAAGCAGAGCTCCTGGACACATTGGTGGGGTTGTCTGTCCAGGGAAGTCTGGTCAGCATCATTCTAGCTTCCTGAACCTGGTGGCTGAAAAGAGAGTTAACATACAAAGCCAAACAAATTGTTGAATAATCATGAACTTAAAGGCTGGAATAGTGCAGATGAAGAGTTGGGGGGGGTCCTTCATTTTGTAGATAGCTAGTAGGCATATTTTAGTTATATCCCAAAGGGCCTGTGGCTATACTAGTTTTTTTTTTTTTTCCTGAGCCTGAAATCTGATATACAGGTGGATCTAAGTTATTGTCTGGGAGATGATGTCGTAGCTGGAAAAGTAACAGAAAGCTGGGTCAGGGAAGAGAGTATCTCCCAATTATGGGAAAGGTGTATAAATATTGTTGACTGTAAACCCCATCTGTTTGATTTGGTCTGGGGCACATATTTAGCTTAGGAGCCTGTGTGACCTCTGCATCCCTGTAGATCTGAGCTCACATTTTGTGGTCATAAGAAGGAACATTCTTTTTTTTTTTTCTTTTTCTTTTTTTCAGTGGTTAGTAGTGCTAATAACTGTACTGAATCTAAGTCATTACAAATAGGAAAACAGAAATCTAACAAAAATTCAAACTGAATTTTAGTGCCTCTGAGAATATTCATGTCATAGTTCCTTGTAGTACTTGCAAAAGGCTCTTAAGACTAAGGAAAAAAACTAACAGGTTTGTTTTTGTCTTTTTTACTTGCATGTTAGAAAGTGAGGGAAAACACAGTATGCAACACTTCCAACAGCTTCATTCTAGAATACATTAAGATTGCCTTTTGTATTTAAGAACTATTTTTACTTTAATGAGAAAGAGAGTGCAAGAGATGATGCCAGGTCACACACCTCTAAGTCCTGCACTCTCTTCACTGAACCATCACCCTGCTACAGGGTTTTCTTAATGATATAGGATAAAATAACAATTGCAGTAATCATTCCTCTTAGTTCTAAACACTGAAACTTTTTGTTATAGTTTTGACTATATTTGATACTCTGAAATCCAGGGCTACTGACTGCTAATTAATAGGTTCTCAATAGTATTAGGCACAGGTAATTCACATGCCCATTCATACTACTCAGCTATTAAGAATGATGAATTTTTAATACAAGGGAGGGATGTGATTAGTACTAACTTTCTCAGATCTGATATGTAATTGTGTAAGTCATATTTAAGTTGAAACATATCTTTCATCAGTGTATGAATGTTACCCCATCCAACAGGTCTCAAAGCAGGAAACTATTGACTTTATTTTCCATTCTTCTAAAAAAATAGATACAAAGATCTCCTGTCTATCTGTCCTGTTTGATATGAAGATGAGCATGTGATAAATCCAGATAGTTTTTATCAAGAAAAACAAACTATATAGAATTTTTGAGATAATATTTTGGGGGATAGGAATGAGATATATAGTTTTCCCTTTTTGAAAATCTAGTATTTCCTTGCCACTGAGAACAAAAAGCAGTGAGCTACTCGGCAACTTGGTAAGAAATATCTATTGATTATTTTTTATGTCCTTACTACTAGGGTTCTACTACCAGGAATAAAAAAGCCAATGAGCTACAAGTTATTTTCCAGTTGCTTTTTCTTACACTGGTTCTTTAGTCATTCATGATGTTCAACACCTATGTGGTTCCAAGGGCAGTATTTCTACTTCAGCATTCCAATACACTGGATTTCTCATATAGTTGTGTGTCTGAAGAATGAGAGATGCCAATAATAATAATAATAATAATAATACATATCCCTTTGAAAGACTTTTGCACATTGTCAATAAAGCCAGTAAAATGTTAATAGTTTCAAAATCTGTTGAGGAATGTTTGGTATCAAAAACATTATATGTATATATATATGTATATATCCAAATTTTGAGGCACATGGATTCCAAAGAAAGGATTTGAGAATACAGAGAAACACTAACATCACTACTGCAACTCCAGTCTAGGGAGAATGAATTGCCTCTGAATTATCAGAGAAATCATTTTAGCATCACTCTTCACTGATTCTCAGCAGAGACATTCCCAATGTCCAGCTCAGGATGGAGAGTAAGTGACAATAATCACAAAACACATACTTAAAGATGACACTTTTCTAAAGCATTTATTTATTACATATTTTTAAGCCAGAGCACTGCTCAGCTGTGGTGTATGGTGGTGTGGGGAGCTGAATTTGAGACTTTGGAGCCTCAGGCATTAAAATCACTTTTCATAGCCATTATGCTATCTATCACACCCCAAAATGATTCTCAAATGCCATGAGTTTCAAAAGATAACATGATTCTAAATAAGTATGTATACTGAGGTGTTCATGGATGTTAAATTCTGTAATTTTTGGCATAGTTTTATTCTTGCTTGTTACAGACTAAGACAGGCCAATCAAGAGTGAATTTCCCATGGAAGTCCGGCAGTAGTGCAGCTGGTTAAGCACACAGTAGAGTGAAGCTCAAGGACCATTCGTGGCCCCAGCTCCCCACCTGCAGGGGTATTGCTGCACAGGCAATGAAGCAGGTCTGCAGTGTCTATCTTTCTCTCCCCTTCTCTATCTTCTCCTCCTCTATCCATTTCTCTCTGTCCTAACAACGACATCGATAGCAACAACAATAATAACTACAACAATTTTAGAAAAGGACAAAAGGGAAAATAAATAAGTAAAAAAATTTTAAAAGAGTGAATTTCCCAACATACAGTAACTTTACACAAAGTGTAAATTCACTTTATTAAAAAAGGAGCTTATTTAGGGCTTTTTTTTTTTTTGCCTAAACAAAATTCTAATGAAACTCTCTAAGAAACATTTCATCAGTGGACAATATAAGATTTATATGCTATTTCATAAAATATATCCTTAGATAGAGAATGGGAAAGCTATCGGGGGAGGGGGTGGGATATGGAGATTGGGCGGTGGGAATTGTGTGGAGTTGTACCCCTCCTAAAATAAAAAAAATAAAAAATAAATAAAAAAAAAGAAAAATAAAAAAAATATATCCTTAGAGGAAATTTTATGTAGATTTCAATATATTTTAGTGATGAACTGTTTTGTGTCAATCCTAACAAAATAAAAATTATCATAGTTTAAAATAAAGAGATTTAAATAAATAGAATACTTCCTGAGAATTGTTTCAACTGTATGGAAACATCCTGAAATACTGCTAATCTTATAGAACATAGAATAATTTTCCTATTTTTTCTTTAAGGATTGGGTGTAAATGATTTACAATACAGTTGCTGACATGTGGCAGAATCTCTCCCTGTGATGGGTGTCTGCAGAACACTGTCATTCTCAGCTTAGGTCCTGTTCTACCATAATGCACCAAGACCCCAAACAGCTTCTGCCCTAACTTCCTTCCTTCTCCAGCTTCTCCAGAGTCCTTTGTTTTGGGGCAATATACCAAATCTAGTTAAGTTTTACTTTGTTTTTTTCCTCCCTGTGCTTATTTATTTATTTAAGAAAGGAGACATTAACAAAATCATAGGATGGGGGGGTGCAACTCCACACAATTCCCACCACCCAATCTCCATATCCCATTCCCTTCCCAATAGCTTTCCTATTCTCTATCTTTCTGGGAGCATGGACACAGGGTCTTTGTGGGTTGCAGAAGGTGGGAGGTCTGGCTTCTGTAATTGCTTCCCCGCTGAACATGGGCTTTGACTGGTCTGTCTATACTTCCAGTCTGCCTTTCTCTTTCCCTAGAAGGGTGACTCTCTGGGGAAGCTGAGCTCCAGGACACATTGGTGGGGTCTTCAGTCCAGGGAAGCCTGGCCAGCATCCTGATGGCATCTGGCTGAAAAGAAAGCTAACATACAAAGCCAAACAAATTGCTGAAGAATTATAGACCCAAAGGATGGAATAGTGGAGATGAAGTGTTGGGTGGTACTCACGGAAAACTCTAGAGTACTACTGCTTTCAGGTATATATTTGCCCTAGTTTATGGATACCTGTGAATATATGCTCTATCTCCTGGAACCTGGTCTATATCTAGGTTTTGGGACTTTGTTAGGAAGTGAACCACCTGGGATGGAATTAGAGAATACTATGAAAGGAAAGGTCTCACCCGAGTGATGAGGCTGAAGGGTTGTCATTCCACATCTGAAGTCTCTGGACACAGTCTGAAGTGAAGCATGCTCATTGCGTTGATTAAAAAGTAGTGCATCAAAGTAAAAACCCTGTGGTGAGGGGGAGGGTGGACATGAGGCTTCCTGGGCCCCTGGACCCGTGGGGGTGGGTGGGGGTGGGGGCTGGTGGGTGGGGACACAATCTTTTGGTGATAGGAATGGTGTTTATGTACACACCTATTAAATTGTAGTAATATACATCACTATTAATATGAGGGGGGGAATTGATTGTATGTCTAACAAAGGGACTTTTCAAAGCTAACCCAATTACCAAATAATGTGATAACAGTAACTATCCATGGTCTTCTTGAACCCTAAGACAGCAGGAACCTCACTTTTCCACTATAGAGACTAAACTTCCCCCAGTCCTGGAACCCTAGGGTAGGACCCACTTTCCCATATGCTTTTTTTTTTTTTTTATATGAAGGAAGATAAGCCAAAATGAGAAGCACTGAATAACTTTTGATAATCAAACTAGGCCAGAACTTACATGACATTTAAAACAAAGTTATTCTAACATTATGAACCCATGTAACCAGAGTCTTTTAAGATTTGTCTCTGTTTCTTTATTTCTCAAGTATGCATATCTTATTAATATATTTAATTAAGGAAGTGTAAACACTGACTACCCCCATAATACAATAAGAGATAAGTTTAAAGAATTTAATTTTCAATTTTTATTTGCTTGACTATTATATCCAAGTACTTATAAAGGCAGGAAATCTTTGCAAGTGTAATAATAATGGAGCTTCCAAAAGTTATTCATCAGATCTGTGGATTGAGGGTTTTGGATATTTGAATAGAGTTCAAGTTCACAAAATTCTAACTCCAGCCTTGTTAGTGATTTATGGTGGGGATATGGGAAAACTGCTTAACATCTCAACTTTTTCATCTCCTAAAAGGAAACAATAAAAGCATTTTCTTAAAGGAACTGGGTGTGGTTCAGCTAATCAAATGATTTGTAGCATTAGGTAAATACATGTCCATAAATTATGTTATTACAAAGCAGCTTCTAGTTTAGATTCAGAAATATTTAAGTCAAAATTTTAAGCTTTTCATTATTACACCAAAACTTCTGTTTAAAAATAATAATAATAATAAAAAAGACTCAGGGAGATAGTACATAGATCTATGCAACAGAATCTCATGTCTAAGGCACTGAAGGCTTCAGGTTCAATCTCCAGCACCACCATAAGCCAAAGCCCTACCTTCAAAGATACATTATAGAAAGGACTACAATGAAGCTTATAAACCTGGGAATCTATGTTGAACTGTCCTTTGACAAGGGAGGGCAAGGATACACAGTGTGGAAAGCTTTTTTTTTTTCATTAACTGGTCATAAGAAAATGGAATATTGATTATAAAAATAAAACTAAAACTTTATCTAGCACCATATACAAAAAATCATTTCTTAGTATTAAAAACAAATACATAACCAAAACTTTTAAACTCCTAGATTAAAATGCAGAAAGATTGTTACCACTGGCTTCAGAAATTATTTCTTTCTAGCCCCTGGCTCCCCACCTGTAGGGGAGTAGCTTCACAAGGGGTGAAGTAGGTCTGCAGGTGTCTATCTTTCTCGCCTCCTCTCTGTCTTCCCTTCCTCTCTCCATTCCTCTCTGTCCTATCCAACAACAATGAAAACAATAATAACTACAACAATAAAAACAAGGGCAACAAAAATGGAATAAATAAATAAATGAATATTTTTTTAAAAAGAACAAAAAAATTATTTCTTGGATATGCTAAAAACAACGCACAAGAAAAAATGTCAAACAGAACAGCTCTTTCACAGAAAAGTAAATAGTCACCACTGTGGTAAAGTAATCTATGTACTGGAAAAATATCTGAAAATCATATTACTGACAAGTGAAGATATAAGTAGAGATGTTGATTTTTCCCCCAGTATAACTTTACTGAGGAAATGCTTATTTACAGATTTTTTATTATTTATTTATTCATTTACTTTTGTTGCCCTTGTTTTATTGTTGTAGCTATTATTGTTGTTGTTACTGATGCCGTCGTTGTTGGATAGGACAGAAAGAAATGGAGAGAGGAGGGGAAGACAAGGGGGAGAGAAAGATAGACACCTGTAGACCTGCTTCACCGCCTGTGAAGTGACTCCCCTGTAGGTGGGGAGCTGGGGCTCGAACCGGGATCCTTAAGCTGTACCTATGCCTGCTGGTTGAATAGAAATTTAAAAATGACTCCCTGCCATGATGGGTAGGACTGCTTTGAAGCTGAAGAATGAAGAAAAGAAAGTTCTTGATTCCTAGAAGATGCTGAAAACACAGCACCTGTAGGAGTTAGCATAACAAACATCCAGCTTAGCAAAGGACTTCAAGAGAATTTTGGAATAACATTTGCCAGCTTCTCTTAGCAGCAGGAAATGCTAATAAGACAATTCCTCAGCCAAATTAATAAAATCACAGTAAATGTTATTTTCCCACATGTACCCTTTTGAGGGAGAATATTACAGTAAATAGTTATTCTTATCAGAGCAGAGTAAACATGTTCTATTACGGAGAACACGCTGTCATTTAGCAGTAGTTGAAACTGTCTGTGCTTATCCCATTCAAGCAATAATAATCATTTTTCAATTCATTGTTAAGGGTCTATGTTTTTCCTCTATTTTTTTCAACATATGCTTTAAGTAACTAAATATCTATACATATAATCAAAAAATAATTTTTGAAGCACTCTGAAATTTATATTTCCTTGTCTTTGGTCTATATTTAAAAGAGAAATGTATTCACATAAAGCATATCAAATTTGATTTTCTAACTTTCTAAAAAGTACATTGTCATGTATTTTGATAATTTAAAATAAATATAACAGTGGGATCTGGGAGATGGTTCACCCAGTTAAGCACACATAGTTTTAAGCACAAAGATATGGGAAAGGATCTGGGCTTGAGCCTCCTAGCTCCCCACCTGTAGGGGGGATGCTTCACAAGTGGTGAAGCAGGTCGGCAGGTGTCTAATTTTTCTCTTCCTATGTCCCCTCCCCTCTCAATTTCTCTCTGCCTTATCTAATAAAATGGAATAAATGGTTACCATGAATAGTGGATTTGTAGTGCCGGCACCAAGCCCCAGTGATGACCCTGAAGGCAAAAATAAGTAAATAAATAAATAAAACAGCATTACTTATTTTCCAATGCAATTTGAAAGGCATTGACTTTGAGCACATTCAAAATATATTTTAATAAAATATTTATATATGAATACAAAATTATAAATATAATTTAGCATAATATAAAACTACTAATATGCAAATGCAGTACAATGTAAATTACAAGATGATTAATAGTATTAGCATATAAAATAACATTGACCCAAATGTCTGTGTTTTCTTATATAAATTATGCTATCTAACTTTCATAACAGCATATTAGCTGTAAAAATTGCCTTATTTTCTATAAAAATCTTTGTAATATGAAATATAACACATTTTCTAGTTTCATGCAGCTGTAGCATAAACATGCAAACAAATTTTATATAGAAAATGACTCCAAAATATAGTAGCTTAATACAGCTAGCAGTTGAATATAAGAATTGTTAATACAAGAAGTCTAACTGTTGGGGGTCAGGGTGGTAGCGCAGCAGCAGCAGGTTAAGCGCACAAGGACCAGTGTGAGGATCCCGGTTGGAGCCCTCGGCTCCCTACCTGCAGGGGGTCTCTTCACAGGCAGTGGAGCAGGTCTGCAGGCATCTATCTTTCTCTCCCCCTCTCTGTATCCTTCCTCTCTTGATTTATCTCTGTCCTATCCAGAAACAACAGAAATGACAACAATAATAACAACAACAACAACAAGGGTACCAACAAGGGCAACAAAATGGGGAAAATAACCTCCAGGAGCAGTGGATTAGTACTGTAAGCAATGAGCCCTAGCAATAACCTAGGAGGCAAAAAAAAAAAGTTTGTTATAAGACTATGGTCCTATTGGGTATTTCTGCTCATCAAATTGGACAAGGTTGTTGTCAACAATGTCTGCCCATAAATTTGCAATCAGTTGGCAGGACAAACAGAAGCACTATGGTCTAGGGTGATTCCATGGATTTGTTGCATGTGATCACTCCCTCCACACTTTATCAAACTAGTTCTCAAACAGAGGCGAGAATCCAGGAAAGAGAGAGAAAGGGGTGTGTGTGTGTGTGTGTGTGTGTGTGTGTGTGTGTGTGTGTGTGTGTGTGTGTGTGTGTGTGTGTGTCTAAGACTTAATCTCATAATGGAGCCTCATCTCATCTTCCAAGGTTCAGTGAGCAATGCAAGACATAGGGCATGCCAACAGATTTAGAAGTTTAGGATATTCAGTAGGGACAAGATAGTAGAGTACCTGGGGGAGCATCCATGTCACTGGTACAAAGACTTGGTTTAAGGCTCCAGCCCCCTGCAGTGGGAAGTATTTACAAACAAGAACTATTGTTTCTCTCCCTACTTTTCTCTGTCTCTATCAGAAAAGAAAGAAAAGGAATAAAATGTTCCCCAAGAATGGTGGGGTAATTGTTTAGGTACCAAGCAATCCCCAGCTCAAGGAAGACTGGTCCTGAAATGAGTTCAACCTAGAATACTCCTAGCTGTGGTCAGGGATTGTGAGCTCATACTCACAATATTGTTGTAATGCAAAGGTTACACAGGCTCCTGTGTTAAATTTTAATAGACATGGGGTCCAGGTCTGATCAATAGGGCTTACAGTTAAAGAGATTTGTATTCATTCATCATATTTGGGAGCCCCTCTCTGCTTTCTAGTCCAATCCTCAACTCTGACACCATCTTCCCAGACAATACTTTGAGCCCATCTTCATGTTAGATATTGAGCTCAGGCAAAAACAACTAAAGTCATGAGGCCCTTGAAATATACCTAAAATAGACTTCCTAGCTTCTGCCCACAGGAAGACCCTTAGTTCCATCTGCTATATCCTTATCTTTAGGTTCCTGATTATTCAATAACTTTCCCTACTTTATATCTTACCACTTGTTAGCCACCAAGTTACAGGTGCTATCATGACATTATCCTGACTTCCCTGAGCAAATAACCTCACTAATGTGTCCTGGAGCCTCACATCTCCAGAGTCCTGCCCTACACTAGGGAAAGATAGAAATAGGCTGGAGGTATAGATCAACCTGCCAATGTCCATGTTGAACAGAAAGGCAATTGCAGAAGCTAGACTTTCCACCTTCTGTATCCCATAAAGAATTTTGGTCTATACTACCAGAAGGATAAGATAGGGAATCTTCTAACGGAAGGGATAAGGTACATAACTCTGATGAGAATTGTATGGAGTTGCACCTCTCTTATCCTACAATCTTGTTAATCATTATTGAATCTTTAAGAGAAAAAAGTCAAATTTACATCAAACAGATAATACTATGGATGGGGAACATGCCTTGCCATGCCTTTACCCCAATTTGAGCCCTAGCAACTCATGGGAAAGGCTACGACATAGAAGAAGTTACAGAGTTCCTGTGTGTCTCTGTTTACCTGAAAAAAAAATAAGTGGCCTGGAACAATGAAACTGCACGTGCACAAGGTCGTGACTCTGGAAAAAAATAGATTAGTAGAAAAATAAGTCAGTTATAGCTACACTGTATTTCTAATTTGAAATGTAGGTAAACAATAGTCTCCTTTATCCATGTTTTGTTTTCCACTGTTGCAGTTACCTTAGATAACTGCAGTCTGAAATGGTAAGGTACAATAATACTTTCTGACAGAAAGAAAATAGTTGTATAACTATTGCTATGGTATTTGGCTATAATTGTTCTATTTTATAATAAGTTATTATTACTAATTATATACTGCTCCTAATTTATAAGTTATAATGCATCAAATATTTGGATAGAGAGAAAGACAGTAATGCACATAGGTTTCGTTAAAATCTGAGGTCACAAGCATCCATGAAGGTGCCCATATGACCTTTACACACAAATACATGAGTCAAGCTACTGTATTCATTAATTTCTGTAGCTGTAAAGTTATCAAATATTACTTTAAATTTTGAAAAGAAAGCTAGCATCAAGTGTAAATGTAGAACAAAATAAAATGTTGTACTGAAGTACTGCTAACACTATAACAATATGATGGGAGATCATTTTTTTAACTTAAAATACATATCACTCAGGTAGGCAGGAAAGAGCTAGAAGCTTTCACATACAAGGATTATAGTACAAACAAACTCAGTATCAGCAGTGTCTTACCACTAGAACAATTATAATAAATTTTACTTTATTAATCTGCAAGTCTAATTATTTTCACAAAATATCCCAGCAGTTACATTTTGTAAATATTTATATCTTAAAGTAATATATAAGCTGATTTTCCTTGCAACTTCATTACTTTGATAAAGCATATATTAACTGGAAAACATGAAATAAATTGAATAAAGCCTGATTGCTTTAATCAAGTAAACAAATTACATCTTAGAGCACATCTAGCAATTTATGTAGCCGAAATCAATAGAACACGCTGGGTTCTATGACTGCACTGTAATAATTCCAAATCCTAGAGAAAGCTCAGGTGTACTTCAACTAGATTAGTGAGGTATTCTAAGAAGAAAGGTGAACTGTGATAGAGAATTTCATTTATCAGGGCCAAGCAGTGGCTCACCAGGTTGACTACACATGTTAAAATGCACAAGAACCAGGGTTCAAGCCTAGATCCCTACCTGAAGCTTCTCAAACTGTGAAATAGAACTGCAGGTGTCTCTCTCTGACCCTCTCTCTCTATTTCCCCTCCCCTCTCAATGTTTCAGACTCTCTGTCCAATAAATGAGTAAATACATAAATGAGAATTTCACTTCACAGTGCTCATGGAAGTGACTTGAAAGGTTACATATTTTAAGAAGAGAATTACATCTTCAGCATATCCTCATGACAGAGCAGTGATCTGCCTCTATCCCCAGACCCAAACCAATAACATAACTGAATCCTTAGGATCTCATTCTGAAAAAGTTTGCCATAAACACAAATTCTCCAAAATTAATAAATAGATTATTACAGCCATCATTTACGACTGAAATGTAGGTAATTGAAAGCCCAGAAATAAATCCCAACACCTATGGGCATCTAATCTTTGATAAGGGGGCCCAAATGATTAAATGGAAAAGGAGGCTCTCTTCAATAAATGGTGCTGGGAAAACTGGGTTGAAACTTGCAGAAGAATGTAATTGAACCACTTTATCTCACCAGAAACAAAAATCAACTCCAAATGGATCAAAGACCTAGATATCAGACCAGAAACAATCAAATACTTAGAGGAAAACATTGGTAAAACACTTTCCCACCTACACCTCAAGGATATCTTTGATGAATCAAACCCAATTGCAAGGAAGACTAAAGCAGAAACAAACCAATGGGACTACATCAAATTGAAAAGCTTCTGCACATCCAAAGAAACTATTAAACAAACAGAGAGACCCCTCACAGAATGGGAGAAGATCTTCACATGCCAGACATCAGACAAGAAACTCATCACCAAAATATATAAAGAGCTCAGCAAACTTAGCACCAAAAAAGCAAATGACCCCATCCAAAAATGGGCAGAGGATATGAACAAAACATTCACCTCAGATGAGATCCAAAAGGCTAACAAACATATGAAAAACTGCTCTAGGTCACTGATTGTCAGAGAAATGCAAATTAAGACAACACTAAGATACCACCTCACTCCTGTAAGAATGGCATACATCAAAAAGGACAGCAGCAACAAATGCTGGAGAGGATGTGGGGACAGAGGAACCCTTTTACATTGCTGGTGGGAATGTAAATTGGTACAGCCTCTGTGGAGAGCAGTCTGGAAAACTCTCAGAAGGCTAGACATGGACCTTCCATATGATCCAGTAATTCCTCTCCTGGGGTTATACCCCAAGGACTCCATAACACCCAACCAAAAAGAGGTGTGTACTCCTATGTTCATAGCAGCACAATTCATAATAGCTAAAACCTGGAAGCAACCCAGATGCCCAACAACAGATGAGTGGCTGAGAAAGCTGTGGTATATATACATAATGGAATACTATGCAGCTATCAAGAACAATGAACCCACCTTCTCTGACCCATCTTGGACCCATCTTGGACAGAGCTAGAAGGAATTATGTTAAGTGAACTAAGTCAGAAAGATAAAGATGAGTATGGGATGATCCCACTCATCAAGAGAAGTTGAGTAAGAAGACCTGAAAGGGAAACTAAAAGCAGGACCTGATCAAATTGTAAGTAGGGCACCAAAGTAAAAACCCTGTGGTGAGGGGTAGACATGCAGCTTCCTGGGACAGAAACAAAAAGTCCAATGACTGAGAAGCTCTTCCACTCTCAGATTCCAGGACCTGAAAACTCCCTGCGCACCCAACCCACAGTGCCTCCTGAGTCCTTCACTTTGGTGCAGTGCACCAAACTCAGTCCAAGTTTTACCTTGTGTTCCACTTCTCTGTTCGTAATTCTCCAATTCTGTCCATTAATGAGATTATCCCATATTCACCCTTCTCTTTCTGACTTATCTCACTTAACAAGTCAAGATCCATACAAGAGGAAAGTAAGACAGTGAATTCCTCCTCCTCCTCCTCCTCCTCCTCCTCCTCCTCCTCCTCCTTCTTTTTCTTCTTCTCCTTTTTCTTGTTATTATTATTTTTAATTAGTAATTTAATAATGATCAAAAGATTGTGGGATAAGAGAGGTAGAGTTCATATAATTCCCATCAACAGAGTGCCATATACCATCCCCTCCACTGAAAAGCTTCCCTATTTTTTACCCCTCTGGGAGTATGGACCAAAGATCTTTATGGGGTGCAGAAAGTTGGAAGTCTGGCTTCTGCAATTGCTTCTACACTTGCTTCTACACTGGGCATGGGGCTTAACAGGTTGATCCATACCCTAAACCTGGTCCTAACTTTCTCAAGTAGGGCAGGGCTATGGGGAGATGAGGTTCCAGGACTCATTGGTGAATGCCCAGGGCATTCAGGTTGGCATCATAGTAGTATCTGCAACTTGGTGTCTGAAAAAAACATTAAAGTATAAATATAAAGTATAAAAATAAATGTTTAATAATCAGGAACCTCAAGGTAAGAATACAGCATATATGATTTGGGGGTCTTCATGTTGGAATAAACTAGGAAGTCCATTTTAGGTATATTTCAAGAGGCCCATGACTTTACTAATTTTTGCCTGAGTCCGATAACTAACATGCAAGTGGGCTGAAGGTATTGTCAGGGAAGATGGTGTCAGAGTTGAGGATAGGACTAGAAAGATGGATCAGGGCAGAAAGAATCTGCCAAATATGTGAAAAAATATATAAATACTAATAACTTAATTCATCATTCTTCATAGCTGAGTAGTATCCCATTGTATATACATATGCCACAACTTCCTCAGTCACTCATCTATTGTTGGACACCTAGGTTGCTTTCAAATTTTGTCAATTACAAATTGTGCTGATATGAACATAGTTATACACATATTTTTTTTTGCATGATGTGTTTGTTTCCTTCAGATATATCCCCAAGAGAGAAATTGCTGTGTCTTGAGGTAGGTCTATTTCTAGCTTTCTGAGATTTCTCTAGACTTCTCCTCACAGCAGCTAGACAAATGACATTCCCACCCACAGTGCAGGAGAGTTTCTTATAAGAGTTTATCTGGAATCAGATAATACCCGGAATCCCCTGGTACTGGAACAAAATTAGGCACACTGACCAGTGAAATAGAACTGAGAACCTAGGAATAAGTCCTCAAAACTATGAACATCTAATTTTTGACAGGTGGGCCCAAACAGTCAAAGAGATAATGGAGTGTCTCTTCAGCAGATGGTGTTATAAAAATTAGATTGAGATATTTCTAATAATTCTAATAACTTGTCTTTTGTAATTTATTTTTATCTATAGCTATATAAAATAAAATAATACTCTTTCCATAACATAAGTAACCATTGCAGTAACTTTAACAAATTCACTAATTTTCACTACTTTAAAATGTTGCTGTCTTTTATATACCTTTCCTTATATGAAATCATTTTGAAAGCATAATCACTTTCCATCAATGAATCTCACACTTACATAAAGCAGATCCCACAGTTTCAAGTACACCATTATGATGAAATAGTAATCTAAAAATGATTATACTTCATAACAAAATATCCAAACATTTACTTAGTGTATACCTAGCCTAGCTCACTATTTCTATCAATGGATAAATGTCCAGCTTGCACTTGACATAAAACAACAAAGTTAGGTATTATTTAGACATCAGGTCTCAGATACAAAATGATTTTGACAAGCTGCGATATGTGTCAAATAAAATTCAATTCAACAAAGACTTATTGAATGTCAGTAATGTGCAAGATAAAGTGATATTATGAAAAGCTATTTGTATTGGACTCTAAACAAGCCAGTTACACATATAAAACAAGTATACTATTCATATATATATGAGCTCCAAAATAAATTAAATTAACATAATCTGAGTCTATACTCTAGACTATCTGTCTAATCACCACAGCATCATGAAGAGCTCCATTCTCTGAATTTATGTCTCAAATGCCACACAATATCATTTTAGTTGAGGAAATTCTATTTAAAATTATTCAATTAATTTATTTCTTGGATTGAGTCAGAATGAAATTGAGTGAAGAAAGAGAGAAAGAGGAAGAGAGAAACATTCCTGTAGCACTACTTCACTACCCTTGAAATGGGGACAAAGAATTGAATCCAGGTCCTTGGACGTGGTAACGTATATTCAACTGGGTATGTCACCGCACAGCCTCTAGAAATGCTTTTTTATAAGACCGTTGTATCACAGCTAAAGTTCTGCATCTCCGAAAAAATGAATACATTTTATGCTCCACCAAAGTGTCCTTTCCTCCACTTCAGTACACAACTATACCAGTAGCACAAACATCTGAAAACCGTGGGTTCAAACCTCCAACACCAAGCACAAGTATTGGATCAGCGTTATGTTGTTTCTCCTCTGTGTGTGTGTGTCTCTCTCTCCCTGTTTGGATCTGTGACTGACAGTGAAAAAAGGATTCCATTCAAGTGGTGGGATCAAGCAAACCTGAAGCCCAAAGGGCAGAGATCCTATGGCAAAAATGAACAGACAAATGCATTTATTATTTATTTATTTATTTATTTATGTATTCTTTTTATGTTCTGCTTTAACTTTAACTATGTAAAGTGCTCTTTAGAAGTAATGTGTGGAGGCCAGGAGGTGGAAAATCCAGTTGAGTCACAGATTATCATGAGCAAGGACCCAGGTTCAGTCCCTAGCCCCTACCTGCAGGGGAAAACTTTACAAGCTGTGGAGTAGGTCTCCAGGTGTCTCCTTTATCTCTCCCTCTCTATTTCTCCCTACCTACTTAATTTCCCTCTCCTATCTAATATAAAAGAAAAGCAAGGAAAAAAAAGGAAACAATGTCTCTGGAAGCAGTGGAGTCATAGTACTGGCACTGAGTCCCAGTGATAACCTTGGTAGGTAGTGATATTTAAAAAATAAAAATTATATGTATTGAAAATGTAAAAAGAAGAATTTAACTTATATTAAAATAATATAATAATAATACTAAAAAAGAACATAGCCCTTGGAATATACCTAAAATAGACCTACTAGCTATTTCCAAAATGAAGACACCAAGTCTTCATCTGCAATATTCCAGCTTTTAGGTTCATGATTAGTGAAAATTTGTTCAGCTTTATATATTAACTCATTTTTCAGAAACCAGGTTCCATGTGCTACCATGATGACAACCAGATTTCTCTGGGGGGGATGACTACACCAATGTGTCCTTGAGCCCTGCTTCCTCACAACTTAGGGCTTTTTTCACCATAATGCCAACAGGACTCCAAGGTTCTCCTCACCTCACACTCCCCATGATTGTCTAGACCCCTTTGCTTAGGTGTAATTCACCATACCCAGTTCAAGTTTTCCTTTGTGTTTTCCCTCTCTGTCCTTATTTATGAAGTCCCACCTACAAGTGATATCAGTCAGTGTTTTTGGCTAATCTCAGTTAACATGAGGCCTTCAATTTCCATCAAAGATAAGGCAAATGAGATGACTTTATCATTTTTGGTAGCTTAATATTATACATATATATGTATATATATTACAATATTCTTAGTGACTGATTTGTATTTGCATATCTAGGATGTATTTTATAATAGCATAAGTCATTATAGTCATCAGTAAAGCATACTGAGTAAAGAAGAGAAATGATCATATTTTCTCCATCAAACAATAGGACAGTCAGCTGTGTTTTGTATAGCCTGGAGGGCATCTGAGAAGTATGGGTGGAAAATATCGTTGAACTCATTTCCACCTCTCTTCCACATCCCATTTCTGCTTAACATTGGATATACAGAAAAGATCAATTTACTTGCACCAAAATTTCAATACAAAGCATTTATGGATTATAAAAGTGGTTCACTATAAAGTTCCTAATGAAATAATGTCTACTTAGACTTAGATACCCTCCTCACCTACTTCCTACTGCACTCCAAAGCTAACTTTATCAAAGTTAAGGACTGCAAAAGCTGAATAAGGGCAAGAGACTAGCATACATTAATGATGACTCTAGTATCTATTAAGTCACCCCATCATCTGGGGTCCTAGTCAAGGAGTCTTGAGATTCCCAAACAGACAAAATGGGCCTAGACCTTGAATAGATCCCTCTCTCCATTGTTACTGGTCATCTCTATCAAGAACAACACAATAGACCCCTTTGTGGTACCCCATAGGATCTTGCCCTCAATGTGGATCAACAGTGGTAGAGAATCTTACATCCTCCAAAGGAAGGCTGGACAACATATTCTATGTTTCACCTTAAGAAGATTGGTCCTGAAATTGAGGCAGCTTGGAATGTTCCTACTCATGACCACAGAATGTGAGCTCAGACCTACAGGGATGCATAAGTTACATAGGCTCCGAAGATGAATATGGGCTCCAGATCAGATCAAATCAATGGAATCTGCAGTCAACAATATTTATACACCTTTCCCATATTTGGGATCTACTCTCTTCCCTGATATAGCTTCCTAGCCCTTTTTCCAGCTAGATATCATCTCCCCAGATAACAACTTAGTTCAACCTGCATATCAGATGTCTGGCTCAGGAAAAAGAAAAAAAAGAAAGAAAGACTAGTATATTCATGGGCCCTTTGGAATATAACTAAAACAGGCCTATTAACTATGTACAAAACAGATACCCAAATATTCATCTGCACTACTCCAGTCTTTAGGTTTATGATTAGTTAACAATTTGTTTGGATTTATAAGTTAACTCTGTTTTTCAGCCACCAGGTTCCAGATGCTAACATGATGCCAACCAGATTTCCCTGGGCATACATTGTACCCCTCTTATCCTATGTTTTTTTTTCAGGATTTCCTTTTTATAAATAAAAATTTTTAAATAAAAAATGGTTCTAAAATTGGTCTATGTTTTACAAGTTATTTTGTATCCTCACATAATTTTTGTTCTCTTTCTAAAATATTTTACCATTTTTCTTTTTTTAACTATATTTTCTTTTCTCCCTTTTTAACTTTTATTTACAAAATGGAAACAATGAGAAGACCACAGGATAAGAGAGGTACAATTCCATACAATTCCCACCACCAGAGTGCCATATCCCATTCCGTCCCTTGATAACTTTCCTATTCTTTATCCCTCTGGGAGTATGGACCCAGGATCATTGTGGGGTGCAGAAGGTGGCAGGCCTGGCTTCCGTAATTGCTTCCCTGCTGAACATGGACATTGACAGGTCAGTCCATACACCCAGCATCTACCTTTCACTAGTGGGGTGGGGCTCTGGGGAGGCAAGGCTCTATGACACATTGATGGGGTCTTCTGGCCAGTGAAGTCAGGTTGGCATTATGATAACATCTGGAACCTGGTGGACAGCTCCTCAGCTCAGGATCTGGTAGTGTGTGTCCTTTCTGTAGTCTGTTCCAGCTTATATGTGATCTGCTATTATCCACCTTGGTTTTCTTTGTCTCCTGCTGTATGCTCTCTCAACCACTGACCTGTTGATACTTCCCTCACTCCTTATTCCCAGCGTTTAAGCAGCTGCTTTGCAGAGAGAAAGTCAGGAATTGTAGTTATGCAGCCATCTTGGTTCTGCACCCCCACCATCTTTTCTTTCTTTTTTTTTTTTTTAACTTTTTATTTAAGAAAGGATTAATGAACAAAAACATAAGGTGGGAGGCGTACAACTCCACACAATTCCCACCAGCCAATCTCCATAAGCCACCCCCTTCCATGATAGCTTTCCCATTCTCTAGCCCTCTGGGAGCATGGACCCAGAGTCGTTGAGGGTTGCAGAAGGTAGAAGGTCTGGCTTCTGTAATTGCTTCCCCGCTGAACATGGGCGTTGACAGGTCGGTCCATACTCCCAGTCTGCCTCTCTCTTTCCCTAGTAAGGTGTGTCTCTGGGGAAGCTGAGCTCCAGGACATATTGGTGGGGCCTTCAATCCAGGGAAGTCGGGCCAGCATCCTGGTGGCATCTGGAACCTAGTGACTGAAAAGAGAGTTAACATACGAAGCCAAACAATTTGTTGAGCAATCATGGATCCCAAGCTTGGAATAGTGGAGAGGAAGTGTTAGGGAGGTACTTACTGCAAACTCTAGTGTACTTCTGCTTTCAGGTATATATTTTGCAGTAGTTTATGGATATGTGTGCACATAAGCTCTCTCTCACAGAAACTGGTGTATATCTAGGTTATGGGACTTTGTTAGAAAGTGAACTACCTAAGATGAAATTAGAGTGTACTATAAAGGAAAAGTCTCACCTGAGTAATGAAGCTGAAGGGTTGTCATTCCACACGGGAAGTCTCTGGACATAGTCTGAGGTGAAGCATGTTGAGGTGGCAATCGTTGCGTTGGTTAGGTTGTGATCGGCGGGTGCAATATTATTTGGTTTGGATTGGGAGATGCATACGGGAAAGTGGGCCCTATCCAAGGGTTCCAGGACTGGGGGAAGTAGGGGCTCTATAGTGGAGATGTGAGGTTCCTGCTGTTTTAGGGTTCAAAAAGACAATCGATAGTTAATGTTATCATCACATTATTTGTTAATTGGGTTAACTTTGAAAAGTCCTTTTGTTATGGTTGGCTGTACAGTATCCAGTATCTTGTATATAGCTGTGCTATTGGATGCTTCAAATCTACTTGGTCTAGGCTTTTGAGAGAGTCTGCATATCAAATACACAGCCTATATATTAAAAAGATTCAGTTTGTGTTTTGAGAAACTTTGAGACATACAATTGATTTTCCCCATCTCATATTAAATAACTACTGATTTATATGTCTACATTTTGCTAGTAGTGTACATAAACACCATTCCCACCACCAAAAGACTGTGACCCATCCCTCCTGCCCACTCCCACCACCCACCGGCCCAGTAAGCTACATGTCTACCCCTCACCACAGGGTGTTTACTTTGGTGCCCTACTTACAATTTGATCAGGTCCTGCTTTTAGTATCCCTTTCAGATCTTCTTAGTCAACTTCTGTTGATGAGTGGGATCATCCCATACTCATCTTTATCTTTCTGACTTAGTTCACTTAACATAATTCCTTCTAGCTCTGTCCAAGATGGGTCAGAGCAGGTGGGTTCATTGTTCTTGATAGCTGCATAATATTTCATTGTGTATATATACCACAGCTTCTCAGCCACTCATCTGTTGTTGGGCACCTGGGTTGCTTCCAGGTTTTAGCTATTATGAATTGTGCTGCTATGAACATAGGAGTACACACCTCTTTTTGGTTGGGTGTTACGGAGTCCTTGGGGTATAACCCCAGGAGAGGAATTACTGGATCATATGGAAGGTCCATGTCTAGCCTTCTGAGAGTTTTCCAGACTGCTTTCCACAGAGGCTGTACCAATTTACATTCCCACCAGCAATGTAAAAGGGTTCCTCTGTCCCCACATCCTCTCCAGCATTTGTTGCTGCTGTCCTTTTTGATGTATGCCATTCTTACAGGAGTGAGGTGGTATCTTAGTGTTGTCTTAATTTGCATTTCTCTGACAATCAGTGACCTAGAGCAGTTTTTCATATGTTTGTTAGCCTTTTGGATCTCCTCTGAGGTGAATGTTTTGTTCATATCCTCTGCCCATTTTTGGATGAGGTCATTTGCTTTTTTGGTGCTAAGTTTGCTGAGTTCTTTATATATTTTGGTGATTAGTTTCTTGTCTGATGTCTGGCATGTGAAGATCTTCTCCCATTCTGTGAGGGGTCTCTCTGTTTGTTTAATAGTTTCTTTGCATGTACAGAAGCTTTTCAACTTGATGTAGTCCTGTTGGTTTGTTTCTGCTTTAGTCTTCCTTGCAATTGGGTTTGATTCATCAAAGATGTCCTTGAGGTGTAGGTGGGAAAGTGTTTTACCAATGTTTTCCTCTAAGTATTTGATTGTTTCTGGTCTGACATCTAGGTTTTGATCCATTTGGAGTTGATTTTTGTTGCTGGTGAGATAAAGTGGTTCAATTTCATTCTTCTGCAAGTTTCAACCCAGTTTTCCCAGCACCATTTATTGAAGAGAGCCTCCTTTTTCCATTTAATCCTTTGGGTCCCCTTATCAAAAATTAGATGTCCATAGGTGTGGGGGTTTACTTCTGGGCTTTCAATTCTGTTCCACTGGTCTGTGTGCCTATTTTTGTTCCAGTACCATGCTGTTTTGATGATGATGGCTTTATAATATAGTTTAAGGTCTGGGAGTGTGATGCCTCCATTTCTGTTTCTTTTCCTTAAGATGGTTTTGGCAATTCTAGGTGTTCTCAGGTTCCAGATAAATGATTGTAGTGTTTGTTCTATTCTCTTAAAGAAGCTTGGTGGAACTTTGGTGGGTATTGCATTAAATTTCTATATGGCTGGGGAGAATATTCATTTTGATGATATTTATTCTTCCAATCCATGAGCATGGGATATCTTTCCATTTCTTGGTATCAGTTTCTATTTCCTTGAGTAGTGACTCATAGTTTTCAGCATACAAATCTTTCACTTCTTTGGTCAACTTTATTCCTAGGTATTTGATTGATTTTGCTGAAACAGTAAATGGGAGTGATTTCTGGATGTCTTCTTATTCTTCAGATTTAGTGTTTGCATAAAGAAATGCCACTGATTTTTGTACATTGATTTTGTAGCCTGATACCTTGCTATATTGCCTAATAACTTCCAGTACTTTTCTACTGGATTCTTTAGGTCTTTCTATGTATACTATCATATCATCTGCAAATAGTGAGACCTTGACTTCTTCCCTTCCAATCTGTATTTCTTTGATTTCTTTCTCTTGCCTGATTGCTATGGCAAGAACCTCCAATACTATGTTGAAGAGTAACGGTGACAGTGGACAGCCCTGTCTAGTCCCCGATCTGAGGGGGAATGCTTTCAGCTTCTGTCCATTGAGTATGATGTTGGCTATAGGCTTACTATATATAGACTCCACTATCTTGAGGAATTTCCCATCTATTCCCATTTTTTGTAGCGTTTTGAGCATGAACGGGTGTTGGATTTTGTCAAAGGCTTCTCTACATCTATTGAGATAATCATGTGGTTTTGGGCTTTGCTTTTATTGATGTGGTGAATGACATTGATTGACTTACGGATGTTGAGCCAGCCTTGCATTCCTGGGATGAATCCCATTTGGTCGTGATGAACAATCTTTTTGATATGTTGCTGTATCCGGTTGGCCAAGATCTTGTTTAATATTTTGGCATCTATGTTCATCAGAGATATTGGTCTGTAGTTTTCCTTTTTTGTTCTGTTCCTATCATCTTTTGGTATCAGGGTGATGTTGGCTTCATAGATGGTGGAAGGGAGTATTCCTGTTTCTTCAATCTAATGGAATAGCTTAAGAAGTATGGGTATTAACTGTTTCCTGAAAGTTTTGTAGAATTCGTTTGTGAAGCCACCTGGTCCAGGACTTTTGTTGTTGGGGAGATTCTTAATAACAGTTTCAATTTCTTTGTCTGTGATTGGTGCATTTAGATTTTGTAGTTCTTCTTGGTTCAGTTTTGGAAGTGCATAGGTTTCTAGGAATTGTTCCATTTCTTCCAGATTCTCTAGCTTGGTGGCATATAGTTCTTTATAGAAGTTTCGCAGGATTATATGGATTTCTGTGGTGTCAGTTTTGATATCTCCTGCATCGTTTACAATTCTATTAATTTGAGTCTTCTCTCTTTTTTGTTTGGTGAGTCTGGCTAGGGGGTTGTCAATTTTGTTTAATCTTTCAAAAAACCAACATCTGACTTCATTGATCTTTTGTATGGTTCTTTTATTTTTGATGTTGTTTATTTCTGCTCAAACGTTAGTGATTTCTGTCCTTCTGGTTGCTTTAGGGTTCCTTTGTTCCTATTCCTCTAAGTCCTTGAGGTGTCCAGTAAGGTCGTTCATTTGAGCTTCTTCTTGGTGTTTAATATGTGATTGTATGGCTATAAGTTTCCCTCTCAGTACTGCTTTAGCTGTGTCCGAAATATTTTGATAGGTTGTGTCTTCATTTTCATTAGTTTCCAGGAACATTTTAATTTCCTGTTTGAGTGAGTCTCTGACCCTGTGGTTCTTAAGGAGCATGTTGTTTAGTTTCCAAATTCTGTGTCTTTTAATAATTTTCCGTTTGTTGTTAAATGTTAGTTTTACTCCACTGTGGTCTGAGAAGATACTTGGGATTATTTCAATCCTCTGAATTTATTGATGCTGTCTTTGTGGCCTAACATGTGGTCTATCCTTGAGTATGTGTTATGTGGATTTGAAAAGAAGGTGTATTCCATTTTTTTGGGGTGGAGGAGTCTGAAAATGTCCAAGAGGTCTAGTCTGACGATCTCCTCATTCTATTCTCTTGTATCTTTATTGGTTCTCTGCTTTGTTGATCTGTTTAAGTGTGAGAGTGGGGTATTGAAGCCTCCCACTATTATTGTATCACTATCGATGTATTTTTGAAATTCTTTCAGTAGATGCTTAATGTATTTAGATGGTCCCTCTTTGGGTGCATAAATGTTAATAATTGTTATGGCTTCTTGGCTGATTGATCCTCTAATCATTATGTAATGTCCTTGCCTATCTTTTATTACTTTATTTAATTTAAAATCTATCGTGTCTGACATGAGAATGGCTGTTCCTGCCCTTTTTTGTGGACCGATAGCCTGTATGATAGTTTTCCATCCTTTCATTTTAAGTCTGTGTTTATCTTGTTGTGACAGATGGGATTCTTGCAAGCAGCATATGGTTGGGTTATGTTTTCTGATCCATCCCCCCACCCTGTGCCTTTTGATGAGTGAGTTTAAGCCATTGACATTTATTGATATTTTGGATTTAATGTATTGTAGTGACATAGTTCTAAAAAATTGTTTGCTCTGATATATTGCAAGTATTATAGTGATGTTCTTATTTATTAGAGTTCTTTTAGTACCTCTTTCAGGGACGGCTTGGTGATGGTTGCCTCCTTTAACTGTTGTTTATCTAAGAAGGTTTTGATCCCTCCATCTAGTTTGAATGAAAGTCTATCAGGATATATTATCCTTGGTTGAAACCCTTTTTCATTCAGGGCTCGATAGATATCTTGCCACTCCCTTCTGGCTTTTAGAGTTTGAGTGGAAAAGTCTGCAGATAATCTTATGGGTTTTCCCTTGTATGTGATTTTTTGTTTCTCTCTTGCAGCCTTTGGGATCCTTTCTTTATCCTTACTTCTCATTGTGACTATGATGTGTCTTGGTGTCTTCAGGTCTGGGTTGATTCTGTTTGGTACTCTCTGGGCCTCTTGAACCTTGATATACTTTCTGTTATTCAGGTCTGAGAAGTTTTCTTCTATTATTTCCTCTAGAATGTTTGCTTCCCCTTCCTCTCTTTATTACTCTGGCAGGCCAATTATACGAATGTTACTTCCTTTGAGATCATCCCATATGTCTCTGTTGTTGTTTTCAGTGTCTCTCAATCTCTTTTTAAGCTCTTTCACCTCTTTCTTTGTTTTCTCTAACTCATCCTTTGTCTGACTAATTCTGTTTTCTGCTCCTGTTAGTCTGCTTTCCCTTGCCTCAGCTTATTTCTTCATTACAGCTATTTCAGCTTTCAGTTCTCTAATTGCCTCAAGATAATCAGTATTTTCCTTAGGGGTCTCAACTGTTGTTTCCCTAAAACTGCCATTCCTTTCCTCCAATGTTGTTTTCATTTCTGTGATTAATAAGTTTATTATTGCTTGCATACTTTTCTTATCTATGGTTACTTCTGGCTGATTTGTAGTTTCTTCTGGGCTCTTGTCTTCATTCATTGGAGTAGCAGTTTTATTTGTTTTTGATCTACCCATTTTTTTATTTATGTGTTTCTTTTTTATATGCTCTGTTGTTCCTCAGTTGTTGTGTCTTGAGTACAAGTAACACTGTACTAAATACCTTTATGACAATTGTATTCACCAACCTCCGGAATTACAGTAGCAACTGAAGTAAGTATTGAAGTAGTTTAATCGTTACCAGTTAGTCAAACAATTTCTCCAGTCCGTGAAAAAATAGTAACCAAATCCCAGTGAAGAAAGAGAAAAGAAAGAGAGGATAGCAAGAATAGACAGTTATGCAAATCTACTATCCACTGTATACTCTATGGGTAACAAGAGGGGAAAAGGAAGTAGAGCAGAGATACACACATAGAGAGTCCAGTCTGAGTCAGATTTCTTCCTCAAAGTAATTCACAAATTCAGAAAGGCAAAGAAGAAGGAAGTAGTGTATGACACGATTAAAAAAAGAGAGAGAGAGAGAGACAAGAGAGAGAAAAGGGAGAAGATAAGAAAAAGTTGTAATTTAAGAGCAGTGCAAGGAACTTCCCAAATGTGTATCAGTGAATTCAAAAAAAAGCACCCTGTTTGGTGGTGTGGGGTATCTTGCTAGGAGCTGGTCCCCAGGGACTGCTTATGGGTGGGGGGGAAGGAGGTATGCTTGAAAATTAAAAGGAAAAAAAAAATAATTTTTTCCCCTACTCTAATTCTTAACCCAAATTAAGTTATAGTCACCTTTTGGTGTCACCGCTATGACCCCTTATTGGCTGGCCTGCTAAAGGCAGAAAATCCTACTGTTTCCAGTAGATGTGTTCAGAACTCAGCGGCTATCAGCTTCTCACTCAGCCATCTTCTGGGAAACCCCCCCCCTCCAGACTTTTTAAAAGGATTTCTCGAAAATGAAAACTAGCTCCAAGTCCTTTGATCCAATGAAAGCTATACTTAAGAAGTCTTTGGATCCGCCCTTAGGGTTGCGGTGGTCCCTGGAGACTCCCAAGAGAAAGCCCCCATGCTATTGTGCTCCCTCCAGGTCCTCTGCTGGCCGCCCATCAGCGCTCTGCAACCGGTGAAGGAGCCGCCTTCCCGGGTGGAGGACAATGCCTGGCGCACCCGCCTTGCCCGCCGCTGCCTGTGAAGTTTGGAGCAGCCCGTCCGCTAGTCCATGCCACCTTTACTCTAATTCTTAACTCAAATTAAATTATAGTCACCTCTTTGGTGTCACCACTAGGACCCCTTATTGACTGGCCTGCTAAAGGCAGAAAATCCTACCACTTCCAGAAGATGTAATCAGAGCACACGCTGCTAGCAGCTTCTCAGTCCGCCATCTTCCCAACTTCCCCCACCATCTTTTCTAATTTAATAATTAATAACTATATAGTGGCCTGGAAAGTTACATGCTGGATAAAGTTTTTAGCACTCATTCATGAGCTCTGGATAATTATTCTTGGCATTGCATGTGTCAGAACAACTTGTTCTCTCTCTTCTCTATATTCTCCTCTTTTCATTAATGTATAAATAAATAATTAAAACTAATAATAACATTGTAAAAGTTATAAAACTAACTTGGACTACTGTTGTTTAAAATATTTATTTTCTTAAATTTTCCCCATGCTATTTAAGCAAGCCTTTCCCTAGGTTTGTGCAAGTTATTATGTTTGCATTTTTCTTTGGAATATATTGTGGTTTTTCTTGGATTCATATTACAAATGCAGCTGACTTAAAAAGGAAGCAGGTATTACTGGTAAAGTTTATTTATGAATAAAATATAATAGTAATTCACTTTTATATGGTGGTAGCATCAGCGTTAAGGGAGGTGGTTCACCATCATTACTCTTTCTGATTAAAATAACCATAATATGCCTAAAATGGGTTGTTTCCCTGACATGATAGAATCTTTTATGCTATCCAAAGCATGCATATCTTATCTAATTAGAATCAGACATGGAAACAACAGGCTATCCCTTGACTTCTTCACTTTATCTTCCCTTGGTAGAGTCATCTTGGTCTTTCACACTAAGAACAAGATGAATAAATCTCTTCATCCCCTCAATTATGAATCGTGGGACATGGGGTTAATGATTTTCTGTTTCTCACCTTTGAAATAGCCTGGTATGATTGTAGAGCATTTTCATGAGCAAGGGAGATGCTAAGAAAATCTGCTTATTCTACAATCAGTGTTGGTTGAGTTTTCCTTATGGAGAGCATTTATCGTGTTGATAAGTAATGGTTGATTGACTCATTTTACAGAATGAAATGAAAGATGAACACTAGTCAAAATGCATTAACAATTATTGTTTAATATATTTCAATTTCTTAATTCCCATAAATTTAGCAAGTATACAGTAATATAAAAAAGAGATAATATGAGCAGAACATACCCACATTCTTAAGCTATGCAGAATATTTATGAGGTCATATCTCATTCTGAGATTTATGTCATCACTAAGCAAAGAACATCTAGACACATTCATTTTTACTTACTCACAGTGCTTTTTAACTCCAGTGAGTAACCAAATTCTATTGTTTTTCTTACACATATCCTTCTGAATCTGTTTTCTTGACTTCAATGCCTATCTAACATGTCAAGCCATCCAAAATACCAAGGTTGTTTTCTGTCACTTTTCTGTTTCCTCTCATTGGCATTCCACTCTGAAATCTAAGGAATCTTTTTATAATGCAAACCCAATGATGTCATTTGTCCCACTCAAAATTATTCATGAGCCCTTCAGCTAGTGGCCCAAGTTCTTTTATAGTCTGGCCTCTTTCTTTCTTCAGCCTCACCTTCCATCTCATAAACTTTAAAATGTGAGCTCTTGTCATTCTTAACAAGGATAAAACATTACCACATGATTTCACAGCACTGCACCTACTGACCTCTGAATCCAGCTTGTTTGTCTGAATAATCTTTAGTAGGCTATTCATGCACCAACATCCCTCTAAGAGTTTCTTGATCTGGGCTCTCATGAATCAATTCCTTATTACTCTAAAATCTGCCTTTGCTTTAACCATAGTACATTTTTGTATTAGTTTGTTTACATGTCTAAACTCTATTCTCAAGGAAAGAAAATCACCTTATTCAGAGGTAGACATTTCCATATGACTCTACTTAGTACTGGAGCCATGTGGAGAGAGCCATTTTTATTTGGTCCTGTCAAATATGGGGCTTTTATTTTACATTTAATTAAGTATGGCATCTCCATAAAATTGTGTAGGTTTTATTCGCATGGTAAATTATCCATAAGTTTTTCTTGACTGATAAGTTTGTCCTGGTTTTATTCAATACATGTCCCTCCCCCACCCCACAAAGGGTCAGACTCACAGATTCAAATACAAGTAATATATTGGGAAGGTGGAACAATAGTAGTGGAGAGGATAAGGGAGATTAGAGAAAGGACAATAATTGTAGGATGTTATCAAACAAGTTAACACTGTGGTTAATCAAGAATTTCACTTTAAGGGAACATTTAGATTGTGTACTTCAGCCTGGTTTTTGTTACTCAATAGATGAAAACACTGGGGAACAAAAATAGACCAACACTTATTAGTAATTGGGTGACAGCCTGTTCCTAAGAGGCATTATTTCTCCTGTCACATGAAAGAAAAGGAGGTTTTGACTAATAGAGAAAGTCCTCAGGCAAACAAAAGCAGGACCTGGTGGAAAGAAATCTAGAGAAATTATACTGAGAAGGAAAAAGTCCAAAAGATCTGAGTCAGGCACCAAAAACAATTGTCACACAATTATAGCAAAGCTTCATAGCATGCTGATATTCAGTAGATATAGTTGTTTGTGCACAGGTACTCCCAGGCATACACACACCTATATAATATAATGCAAATAGCAAAACTCCCACATCTTGAAATAGAAAAAAGGAGAATACTTACAAAAATTAAAAAAAAAAGATGGCCAAAAATGATAATGCCATTTAAATTATCTGCTTTGACTAATTTTCTATATACATTTGACTTTTCTTCATGATGTATTTGGTTTTAATAATAAAACAATATGCACTTTAAATTTATTAAATTGTCGAGCAATATACCAATATCAAGACCATGCTAGTGTTCTCAGCACTGATGCAATTTAGACCAGATGATTCAGTTAGTTCTAGTTTTATATATTGGTTCAAAATCTCCAGGCCAAGAAGGAAATTTTCATAGAAAGTTCAGGAAGAAACTAATGAAATAAAACAGGTAATTGCTGTAATGAAGACAAGAAAAATGGGACTTCAGAACTCTCTGATAGGGCTGAAAACAATCTCAGAGGTGACATGGCTCATTATTTACTGGGGACTGAGCAAAATGGATTGATTCAATATAATAATATCATAGTATATTTTACTTTTGTGATATAAAATTTTCTACATAGATTAGCAGTGCATATCCTTAACTTTATTCAAATATGTTGATTAAATCAATAGTGAGTATTATTAATAGATTTACCGACTTTTGGAATGAAATTATTTTTAGGCACTGACAAGGATTTTTTTGTATATATTTATTCCCTTTTGTTGTCCTTTTTTTTTATTGTTGTAGTTATTATTGTCGTTGTTATTGGATAGTACAGAGAGAAATGGGGAGAGGAGGGGAAGACAGAGAGGGGGATAGAAAGGAAGTCCAGAGTAAGTGGGGTACACAAATCTTTATTATAGGATGGGGAGGAGGTGGCTCAGGCCACGTGGAGTCAGCTGACAATGGCCATCCCCAGAGAGAGCTGAAGGAGCCGAGAGAGAGAGGGGGAGCCGAGAGCCCAGAGAGAGTGGGGGGGGGTGAGGGGGCTTTTATTGGGCAACAACCAGGGGTGACGTGTGGGGCCAGGATTGGTTGACGGGGGCACTGCTAGGATTTCGCGGGGTGTGGTAAAACCTGGGGGCGGAGACTGCATCAGAAAATTCCTCAGCATCATCTCCTCCTTTCCCTTTATATCTAAATGGACACAGTAAAGAAAAATGGAATGGAGCAGGCTTAAATGTTATTAAAGAGTGTCGTGCTCAGGTGGGAAGATGTAGGACTTTCTGTGGAGGAGGGAAGGCTTAAATGGCTGCCAACCTTGTGAGATTTATGCGTCCTCCTGTGCTCAACCCCTCTTTAGAGAGAGAGACTTACCTGGAGGGACTCATAGGTTTAAGTGCAGCCTTCTCAACCATCTCTTCACAATATCTCTACATATTTTCTATCTTTCTATCTAGTAATAGCATAAGATGGTTCAAAGTCTGTAAAAGACTATCATGGAGCGGAAACCTTTTGGGCATAAACCTAAATGATATAACAAAACAGGAAGGGACAGGTAGGGGAGTAGTAAAAGCCAGTGTGAAGTGAAGGGAAGGATTGATGTGTAAAGGAACATTACCTTCTTGGGGGGTATCTGTGAGAGAAAAGGGCAGAATGATTAAATCCAGTTCTTTCCCTAAGACCTGCACAGACCTATTTCTCCCTTGGTGAACCATGAATGCTAACGCGTCTATCTCAGTGAGGAGTCTTGGAGCTCCTTCTACTGGCGTGTGAAGCCACTCGAGAATACCATGGTCTTTCTACAATGCCTTTACTACTGTGGGGGTGGAGTTGAAGATTAGAAGGTTTACCGGAGAGGAGGGGAGAATCGAACAAGGTGCATGTCCTGGAGGGCCTGGTTAACCCTTTCCAGTGCTGAGGAGGCCTCGGGAGTTAACTTATGTTTTGAGGAGGGCTGTTTGTTTCCTTTCAACAGGTCAAACAGTGGTTGGAGGCAGCTTGTAGGCAGATAGAGATACTGCCTAAGCCAATTTAAATTTCCTAGAAAACTTTGTAAAGAAGCAAGAGTAAGGTTAGAAGGAAAGGTGACATTAGGTTTTAAGGGATGAATTTGCGTTAAAGAAATCTCTGAACCTAAAATAGATATTGGAGGAATTAGCTGTATCATCTCAGGAGCCACATTAAGGCCATTTTTCTTTAATGCAGGAATGAGAAAATCACATAAGGCATAGAGATCTGTATCTGATTTTCCCCATATTAAAATATCACCTGTATAATGAAAAACATTAAGGCCCTTATGAATATATGGGACAAGGGCAGATTTAACAGCCTCCTGACAAATTATAGGACTATTGGCCATACCCTGGGGTAGTACCACCCATTCAAATCTATCAGCAGGGCTGGCATTATTAATAGACGGAACAGCAAAGGCAAAACATTTACAATCTTGTGGATGCAAGGGAATAGAGAAAAATCAATCTTGTATATCAATAGCTATGATTGGAATTCCTGTGGGAATTGCAGAAGCAAGAGGCAAACCCCTTTGGGGGGAGCCCCAGACCTGCATGGTTTTATTTACTGCACGGAGATCTTGAAGGAGGCACCATTTTCCGGAGCGCTTTTTAATCACAAAGACAGGAGTATTCCATGGGCTTCGAGAATGGCGAATGTGTCCCAAGGACAACTGCTCTTCGACGAGCTCTTTTAAAATTTCTAGCTTATCCTTAGGTAAAGGCCACTGTGCTACCCAGACAGGCTCACTAAAAGCCAGCTTAAGTAGGGTGTTTGGCTACGAATAGTGACATTTAGTATTGGGGGTGCTGATTAGATCTGATCTCGCGGGAGCGAGTGTTACGCTCTGCAGAGGCATCTGTGGATATCCTAACATCAAGACATTCCAGAATATCCCTGCCCAGTAGGTTGGTGCTGATATCAGCTACCAAAGGGCGGAAGTGTCAGGTAGAACCTTCCGGGTCTTCCCATATGAGCGAGTCTCATGTGCGAAATGATTGGGTCACCCCTCCTACTCCATGTATACTGGGTCCAGGGCTAAGTTCCCAATCTTGGGGAACCTCTTCTTGCCTTAAAATCATCTTTGTTGCCCCCGTGTCAATCAAAAATTTAAAAGGAATATTGCCCATCTTTAATGTCATAGAAGGGTGACCTTGTTCTAAAACAGGAGTGGTCCACAAAATCTCAGACCCCGAATTTGTACTATTCAGGGGCATGCCGTCTTTGTGAAAATTTGACCAACAATCTCTCTTCCAGTGAAACCCTTTACGACATCTTGGACAGACCGTACTTGGCTTCTGGTTCCCTGACTGAAGGCGGGGTTGTCCTGATTGGAGGCATGGTCGCTCTAACTGGAGGTGGGGCTTCCCTGACTGGAGGCATGGTTGCAGCTTATCAGGACATTGGTTACGCCAATGTCCTTGGCGACCGCACTGAAAGCAGGCCCCGTTTTGATTACGTGGGGTAACTGCATAAACCTGTGTCATAGCGGATGCCCCATAATTGCCTGATGTAAGTTCCTGTGTCGCTAAAATCCAATTACCTGGGTATAGGCGTTTAAGATTAAGGCATGCCTGACGGAATTGTGGTATCATGCCTTCCCAGACAATAGAGCTCAGGAGTAGCGAGCGGACGTCAGGATTATAAATCTTTCTCTTTAAGCTTGTCTTCACCCTTGAGATGAAGCTCGCTAATGATTCATAAGTGCCTTGGCGAAGAGAGTTAATGGGAACTGATGAATCTACATTAGGTGGGGTCACCCTTTCCCATGCTTGTGTTGCACAGATGCGTACCTGTTCAAAATAACCGGTTGGAAACCTGGCTTCTGCCTGCTGAGCTCCAGATTAATAAGCTCCTGCTCCAAACAAAGCATCAAAATTCCATTCTACCTGTTTGTTACTATTTTACTGTGATTGTCTAGAGCACTCATCATGGAAGCATGCTGTCCACTGTAGGTAGAGGGTGTCTGGGAGTGCAGCACAAGCCAGGTATTTCCAGTCCTGGGGGGTGTTAAGGTGCTGGTAATAACTCCTTAAAAGGACTTCATCCATGGCACGTGAATTCCGTCCTCCCTGACCACTTGTCTGAGCTTTCTGAGATCTTTAGAGGTGTATGGCTGGCACGGCTGAGAGTTTTGTTTAGAGGGGGCCATGTTTACCGGGAAGGTGTGGATTTGGTTTGATGGCATGGGAGAGGGAGCTACAGAAGTGGAAGGTGCCATGGAAACTGCTGTAATGGCCTCAGGGGAAACTGAACACGTATCTACAGGGACGGAGCTCTTAGGGCAGACTGCACATAGTTTAAGCTCCTTAAATGCTGAAAAAATATCATTTAACTCTCGTATCTCAGCCACTAGGTCTCTTAATGATGACGTATCAGCAGGGGGCGGGGTCAGAGAACCGGAAGCCTCAGGAGAAGCTGAACCTGGGGCAGCAGGGGGCAGGGTCTGAGGAGGAGCTTCCGAACATGTGTACATGTCTGTGGGAGCCGCTGATCGCTTAGGGCATCTAAGTCTTAAGCACATGTGCTTTAACTCTCAAATCTCAGCCTCAAGGTCGCTTATCCTCATGGCAGACCACATTGTACATATCTTGTAAGTCATGATTATAGCTATGAGAACCCATGGTGTAGCGAAAATTAAACCATCTCTGAGAGCACAAATCTGTCCCAGGAGAGAACTAGATAATGACTGGGACACCTCCTCATAAAACAAAAAATTTCCCATGGTGGAGGGAAACGTGGGGCCACAGCAGTAGGCGGATGCCACTTACCTGTGCCTGGGAAGCTTTCAGGGACCTCAGGCCGGGCTATCCAGCAGGGCATGGGTGCGGAACACGATGGGCGCCAGATCTTGTTGTTGTGGTGGTCAGGTGTTGGGCTGCACCACGGAGAAGAGAGAGGAAGTCCAGAGCAAGTCGGGTACACAAATCTTTATTATAGGATGGGGGGCGTGGCTCAGGCCACGTGGAGTCAGCCAACAATGGCCATCCCCACTACCTGACCATGGGGCGAGAGAGGCGAGAGAGATCTGAGAGAGAGCCTAAGGAGCCGAGAGAGGGGGGAGCCGAGAACCCAGAGAGAGTGGGGGGGGGGGTGAGGGGGCTTCTACTGGGAGACAACCAGGTGTGACATGTGGGGCCAGGATTGGTGGAAGGGGGCACTGCTAGGATTTCGCGGGGTGTGGTAAAACCTGGGGGCAGAGACTGTATCAGAATAATTCCTCAGCATCAGGAGGTCTGGCTTCTATAACTGATTCTCCACTGGATATGGGCATTAACATATTTGTCCATACCACCATCTGATCTCTATCTTTCCATAGTGGGGCAGGGCTCTGGGCAGGTGGACTTCCAAGGTCCTCTGCCTGGGGAAGTCAGGTTGATATCATGGTAGCATCTGCAACTTGGTGCTAAAAAGCATTGAGTTATAAAGCAGAACAAATTGTTTAATAATCAGGAACCTAAAGGTAAGAATAGAGTATATGAGATGTGGGTTTCATGTTGGAAGAGGCTAGGAAGCCTATTCTGGTATATTTAACCAACTCAGTGCCACCTCGACATGTTTCACTTAGAACTGTATCCAGAGTCACCAGTCCTGGGATGTCAACCTTCCAGCTCCATTTCTCTGGTGAGACCTCTTACAGCTCATAGGACTCTTAGTTCTATTTTAGGAGTTACACTTCCTAACAAAGTTATAGAACCTAGATATAGACCAGAGCCCATAAGATAGTTCCCATGTGCACATGTATCCATAATTAGGGGAAGATTACCTTAATATAAAAGTGTGTTGTACTGTAGTATAAAGTGACTCAGGAAATGCATCAAGCAAGTAAAAATCCCGAAAACGTCACCATAAAGTACTTAATCAAATATTTTCTACTTATACCTAGATACCCTCCTCACATACTTCCTATTCCATGCCCCTCAATCACTCAATCACTATTACGGAAAGACAGAACAGGCAGGGGTATATGGACCGGCCTGTTGATACCCATGTCAGCTGATGGGAAGCAATTACAGAAGACAGAACTCCCACCTTCTGCACCCCATAAAGATGTTTGGTCCATACCCCTGAAAGTTATAAAGAATAGGGAACCTTCTGAAGAAGTTGATGGCATATGGCACTCTGTTGATGGGAATTTTATCCCTTATCCCACAATCCTGTCTATCACTATGAAATCACTAATATTTCTTTTTCAGAAAAGAAAGATGAGCACTGTGATATCCTATTTTCCTAATTTGATAGAAAAATATATTGTACGTGACTATAAATAAGTATGTCAATAAATAGTAAGTAGGGCTATGATCAAATGCAACACAGATAATAAAAGCACATGACAGATGAGCCATTTGGTTACTTAGTGACTTTCAGACACAACTGAATAAATATGAATAAATGCTTACTGACTATGTACAGAAATATCATCTCAGTTCCAAAACAAAAGTAACAGTACAGATTAATGAAGTAGTGCTTGTATCCAAAATTTTTATTAGATTTTTAAAGTACATGGTTTAGTTGAATAACTTTGCAGAGGTGGCAATTATCTATGACTTTTATAAAGTAGAGACAGAAAGGCAGGAAAGGAGGCATTAGTGTGTGCAAGGATGAGTTGGTGATGACAAGAGATTATGTGGAAGCTGACATTTTCCTGGCAGCTGAGGAAAGGGTGCTGCTGGGATACTGTGAGAGTTGAGCCAAATTTAACAAGGAAAGAGGCAACAATTTGAAGTCTGTTGAGTAGGTGAGGTAGTTTCACTGCTCAAAGTGACTGGAGAGGAGTTGAAAAGGTAAGTAATTCCCCATATTTGGGAGCTTCTCTCTGCCTTAATTCAGCTTTCTAGACCTATTTCCAACTTTGACACCATCTTCCCAGACATTACTGTTAGCACACCTGCATGTCAGCTATGGGGCTCAATCACAAATGAGTATACAGTCCACTTGGAACATACCTAAAATAGACTTCCTACTTTCTTCCAACCTGAAGACTGCACATTTAACCTGTTATATGTTTACCTTTAGGTTTCTGGTTATTAAACGGTTTGTTTAATGATCATATTGAACATATCTTAGTAAGATACGTCTAATATTGCAGATGCTAGCATGGTGCCAACCTGACCTCCCTGGGCAAACAACCTCACCAAAATGTCCTAGAACATCACCTCCCCAGAATCCTACCTCAAGAGGGAAAGAAACAGGCTGGAGCAGCCTGTTGACACTCATGGACCAGCCTGTTGACACTCATGTCAGCAATTACAGAATTACCTCCTACCTTCTGCACCACATAAAGATATTTGGTCCATTTCCCTAGAGGTATAGAGAATATGGAACCTGAAATGAACCTACCCTGTGACCCTGCAATGCTTCTCCTTGGGATATATACTAAGGAACCAAACAAACACACCCATCCAAGAAGATTTGTGTATACCTATGTTCATAGCAACAAAATTTAGAATAGCCCAGACATGGAAGCAACCCAAGTGTCCAAAAATAGTTGAGTGGCTGAGCATGTTGTGATATAAATACACAATGGAATACTAATCAGGTATTCAAAATGGTGACTTCACCATTTTCAGCCTAACTTGCATGGAACTTGAAGAAATCATATTAAGTGAAATAAGTCAGAAACAGAAGGACAAATATGGGATGATCTCACTTACAGGTAGAAGTTGAAAAACAAGATCAGAAGAGAAAACACTAAGCAGAACTTGGACTAGAGTTGTTGTACTACATCAAAGTAAAAGATTCTGGGGTGGGTTGTAGGGAAAGTTCAGGTCCTAGAACAGGATGGCAGAGGAGGGGGTTGTGTTGTGTAGAAAACTGAGAACATGTTACGCATGTACAAACTATTGTATTTACTGTTGATTGTAAAACATTAATCCCTCAATCAATCAATAAATAAATAAATAAATAAAGGAATATGGAACCCAGGGGCCAGGCAGGGGCACACATGGTTAAGCACTCATATTACAATGTTCAAGACCCTGGTCCCCAGCTGTAGGGGGGAAGCTTTTCAAGTGGTGAAGCAGGACTGCAGATATCTGTCTCTGCAGATATCTCACCCCTTCCTCTTCTCTCAATTTCAATCTGTCTATGTCCAATAACAAATTTAAAATAAAAACTAAAAAAAAAGAATAAGGAAGCTTCCCATTGAGGGGATGGGATATGGAACTCTGATGTTGGAAATTATATTGAATTGCACCCTTCTTATCACACATTTTTGTCAATCATTATTAAATCACTAATTTAAAAGGCAAGTAAATTAATTGGTGATAATGGAATACAAATTCTTTCCTATCAGAGAATGATTTACAAATATAGCATGTTGATACACTGGGGAAAATGTTTATTAGATATTGCAATAGAATTAAAAGTTTCAGCCTAAAGAGCCTGTTGTGGGGTTTCAGTTTTAAATAAAGATTTGGGCAAATATATATAATAACTCTATCTCCACTGAAAGGGTCTAGAAACAATGACATCTCACCAGCAATGAGTATGTAAGTGTTTAGACCTTTGCTTCTAAATATCATATTTCAATGAAAGAAATAATAGTTTGTATGATAAATGATTATTTGCCTGGATAGGTAAGAAAAGGTACAAACTGATCCTGAAAAATATTGTGGAAGAAAAGATGAGTGACAAATGATGATGATGATGATGATGATGATGATGATGATGACATAGTGATATCATAAGCCAGTAGACTCATGCTAAATTAGGCAAAATACCATCATCAGAATAATGATAGTCACAAAGTCCAAATAACTGAAAAACAGGAATCTGTAACTCAGTACTTATATACATTAAAAAAAAAAGAAATAGAGTACAATTCTTGAAAAGAGAAATCCACACATAAATACAAGGAAACTATGGAAATAAATACTTATCAGTTGGATATGAGCACAGTGGTGACAGACTCACATAGAAGTCATCATTGTTTGCTTAGAGAGGATTTAAGAAGAGCAGGACATCAACAAGATTCAGTATATTTTAATTATATTTTTCATTGTAAGTCAGATGATGCCTTTATAGTGGGGAAATACTGGCAGACATAAAAATGTCTAGATGATCAAGTTATCATTACCATCATTAAGCAATATCCACAGTGTAGATCTAGAATAACTTCGGTTCTGTGGAAACTTGCATGTTTGATCATGGCAAGAACATCAAATAAATTGAGTTTGGAGATAAACTGTCAAGATCATCAAAGCAGCTGGAAATTACTTTTTTGATGTTCAGAAAATGCATTTCCTTTTATTTTTTTGCCTGCAGGGTTATTTCTGGGGATTAGTGCCTGCACCCGGAATCCACTGCTCCTGGAGGCCATTTTTTTTCCCTTTTGTTATCCTGGTTGTTTTAACATTGCTGTGGTTGTTATTATCGCAGTTATTGATGTCGTTGCTATTGGATAAGACAGAGAGAAATGGAGAGAGAAGGGGAAGACAGAGAGGTGGAGAGAAAGACACCTGCAGACCTGGCTTCACCGCCTATGAAGTGACTCCCTTGCAGGGGGGGAACCACGGGGTCAAACTGGGATCCTTCTGAGGGTCCTTGTGCTTTGTACCACATGCACTTAACCCATGGCGCTGCCGCCTGATCCCCAGAAAATGCATTTCCTTAGTTTTCATTGTTTACATTTTATCTCTTTATGCTATTTATCTTTTTATTAGTGACTTGGTAATGATTTAAAAAATTATAAAATTTCAGGAGTATATTTCCCACCTGTCTTACGTTATGGCAGACTCAATAACATGATAAACATTTCCCGGACTGGATCTCAGGCCAAAAAGCAAAATTAAATATTGCCTACATTCCACAAAGATAGAAATTAGTATAACTGGAGAAATCTAAATGAAGTATGTGAGTTAGATGATGGCTTTGTATCAGGATAGATCTTCTGACCATTTACCCCAGTCTGTCTAGAACTGAAATTTTTGAACTAAGCTATCACTAATACATTGATATTTTTCCCAGTCAAGAAATAGTCAAAGGTTTGTTATATCTGAGGAAACATTTAGAGTTTTGAGGAGAGAAAAATATAAAACCCATGGTATAGGGAAAAAAAAGAAGGTTTTAAAAAAAGCAGTTTTGTTACCTATAAACATAATATGCAGCATTGGACACTCAAGCATGAGGTCCTGAGTTTGATTGCTTGCACTGTATGTGCCAGAGTGATGTTCTGGTTTGTTCTCCTCCTCTGCTTCTATGTCATGAATGAGTGAATGAATGAATGAATAAACCTTAAAAAAAACAAAAAAAAAGACAAGATACAAATGAATCAAGGATATGAGTGTACAAAAAAGAGTGTATACAGCATAAATACAGACAATTTGGGGATAGTATAGCAGAAAATGAGGTGTAGATGCACATATCAAGGCTGAGTTTAATAAATATGAGATAAGAGAGGGAAGTTTTTTTCTAAATCAATCAAAAGTTTTTCCTCTCCCAAAGGACACTAATATTTAATTGGAAACAGCAGCACTGAATTAACTTGGGCATACCACATGAACACATTATTGTATTGTTCCCTTAATTGATCTGTGAAACTGAGTAAATTTACATTTCCTGTTTCAGAGGTTGCTACTAAATTGTTCTGTGGGTGAACAAGAGCAGTTTTGCTAACAGGTGCATTAGACTGTCACAGTGAAGGGCTGATTTTTTTTATTTCATACCAAAATTCATATTTTCTAATCTGTCAGATGCTGCGTTAGACATTGACAACAACTTAAAAAATGCACCACACCCCCATCTCTTGACTACTATTAAAATTACAGCCTTGAATTCTATGAAGACTTCAAGGAGGCATCATATAATAAAGACTTAACAGAGGACTTTTAATATCAAGCTCAAGCAATAGTAAACTTTTTTCACATCATGTCTATTTGAAAGTTAAAATGTAAATATTGGCAAATTCTATTCAATATGCTGTCTTCCAGCATAAAATGATTCATCCTCCTAAATGTCTCAAGTACTTTTATACACAATACAGTTAAGTCAGTGTGATTTGTCTGACTCTAATACTGAAGCTTTAGCTGCTGCAATTGTTGACCATTTCTAGTTTTCTCAAAACATACAGAGGGATTTATTGAGACTTTTGAAGTTAAAGAAATTAAGAAAAGAACCTCATAACTTTCTTAAAAGATAGCTTTCATTGGGAGTCAAGCACAGTGGGTTAAGCGCAAGTGGCACAAAGCACACAGGGATTGAATTGTTGACTAATCATGAGCTTAAAGGCAAGGATATTACAGATGAAGATTTGGGATCTCCATTTTGGAAAAAGCTATTATGTATATTTTAGGTATATTCCAAGGAGCCCATTACTTTACTAGTTTTTGCCTGAGCTTGACATCTGATATGCAGGTGGACCTAAGTTATTGTCTGGGGAGATGGTGTCATAGCTGGAAAAAGGGCTAGAAAGCTGGATCAGGGAAGAGCGTAGCTCCCAAATATGGGGAAAGTGTATTAAGTATTGTAGACTATAAACACCATCGATTTGATCTGAGACCCATATTCAGCAAAGGAGCCTATGTAACCTCTGCATCCCTATAGGTGAGAGCTCCTATTCTGTAGTCATGAGTAGGAATGTTCCAAGTTGCACCAATTTCAGGACCCATCTTCCTCAGGTGGTAGATAGAGTATGTTATCCAACCCCCCTTTCAGAGGATGGAATGTTCTCTACGATTGTTGATCCACATTGAGGGCAAGGTCCTAAGGGGCCCCTAAAGGAGTCCATTATGCTGTTCCTAATGGAGATGACCAGTGATAAAGGAGAGTGTGATCTATTATATGTGGTCTAGGCCCATCATGTCTGTGTGGGAGTTCCAGGACTCCTGTACTAGGGCCCCAGATAATGGGATGGCCTGATAGATACTAAAGAGTCATCATTAAAGTATGCCAGTCTCTTGTCCTTATTCAGCTTTTGCAGTCCTTATTTTGATAAGGTTAGCTTTGGAGTGACTAAGGGAAGTGTAATAGGAAGGAGGTGAGGAGGGTATCTAAGTCTAAGTAGACACTATTTTATTAGGAGCTTTATAGTGTCTTTTTAGGTATTTCTACTTGCTTGCTGCATTTATTGATTCACTGCAGCCTATTGTGCACTTTTGTTTTCAGGTATATATTTTGCCCTCATTTATGGATACATGTGAACATATATATGCCTGTCAGCCCTTCAGCCTCATTTACTCCGGTGAGACCTTTCCTTTCCCATAGGATTCTCTAATTCCATTTGGGGGGGGGTTCACTTCCTAACAAAGTTCCAAAACCTGGATATAGACCAGGTCCATTAGAACTACTTTTATAATCCATAAAAGTTTTTTATTGAAAATTTGGTACAAGTAAATTGATCTCTTCCAATCTTCTTCTTCCAGCGTTTGCCCTTCTTCTGTAGCCAGTCAACAGCGTCAGGTTGAGCCTGATGTAAAGTTTCGAGACCTCCTTTGAATCTGGAGAGGTGGCAGTCGTTGACTATGTGGGTCATAGTCTGTCTGTAGCCGCAGGGGCAGTTTGGGTCGTCTCTGGCTCCCCAGCGATGGAACATAGTGGCGCACTGGCCATGGCCTTTTCGATAGCGATTGAGGAGGGCCCAATCATAACGTGCTAGGTCAAAGCCGGGTTGACGCTTGCAGGGGTCTGTTCTTTACCTCAGCTGACTGCCAACTCTGTTTCCAAGAGTCTGGAACAGAGAAGTTCAGTGAGGCATAGGGGACCAGATTGGGTGATGAGATGTCAAGCGTTGGACAGGGTGGGTGAAGATATCCGCTTATATTGGCAGGTCCGGTCGAGCGAAGACGTGGGAAATGAACTTAGATGATGCCGCATTCCGAAGAATATCTGGCGGGGCAATGTTGCTAAGAACTGGCAGCCATGGAACCGGGGTGGAACGGATGGTTCCAGAAATTATCCTCATGGAGGAATATAATTTGGAATCGACCAAGTGGACATGGGGGCTACGGAACCATACTGGGGCACAGTATTCTGCAGTGGAATAGCATAATGCCAGAGATGATGATCGTAGTGTGGAAGCGCTCGCGCCCCATGAGGAGCTGGCCAGTCTTGCAATGATGTTATTCCTCACGCCCACCTTTGCTGCAGTTTTTATGAGATGTTCGTGAAATGACAGAGTGCGATCGAGAGTAACGCCAAGATGGACTGGCTGGGCTTCATGCCGGATTCTCATATCGCCAAGCTGCACATTAAGCTCACGTGAGGCCGAGGCATGGTGTAGATGGAAAACAGATGAACTATTTTTGCAGTGCTAGGGATTAGACCCCATTTTTTTACAGTAATCAGATATCAGAGACATGTCTTTCGTGTTTCCTCGAGGATGTTGAACTTTGATGCCTGAGTTGCACAGCAGATGTCATCAGCGTAGATGAACTTCCTTGAAGAAGTTTCTGGAAGGACATTGATGTAAATATTAAATAGCGTAGGAGCCAGAACAGAGCCCTGGGGGAGGCCATTTGAGACTAGTCTCCATCTGCTAGACTTGTCACTCAGATGCACCCGGAATCTTCTGTTTTGGAGAAGAAACGATATAGTGTTGGCCAACCATGGAGGCAGGCATCTTGAGATCTTGACTAGGAGACCACGGTGCCAGACAGTGTCATAGGCTGCTGTGAGATCAACAAAGACAGCACCCGTCTTTAAATTCTTCTGGAATCCATTTTCAATGTAAGTTGAGAGGGCCAGGCCTTGTTCGCAGGAAGATCTTCCTGGGCGGAAACCAGCTTGGGCGGGTGATAGGAATTTCTCTGTAAGAGGACAAATACATGACAGAAGCAGCCTCTCAAGGAGTCTGTAACACACGGAGAGGAGAGAAATTGTTCTATAGCTGGCGGCCAGTGTTGGGTCTTTCTTTGGTTTCAAAACTGCTATAATCTTCGCACGACGCCAAATTTTGGGCATAGATTCAGATTCCAAGATGTGGGACAGGAATGTAGTGAGCCACTTCTTTGCCGCGGGGCCCAAGTTAAGAATGAGTTCTGGGGTGATGTTATCATAGCCAGCAGCTGTTCCTGGTTTAACCCTCTTGAAAGCGTCTTCCAGTTCAGATAGTGTAAAGGGAGAGAGTTTTGGAGATGGACAAGATAAACGGAAGTGGGATGACCACTCATGGGAAATTTCTCTTTTCCAGACTGGGTCGATCTTAGCACTTCCAACTTGAGTTAGGTGACTGGCCACTGAGTTTGGAGATACGGGAGGATCGGAGATGGGAAGGGGTTGGATACCGGATCTCTTCCAATGTTAAGCAGAAATAGGATATGGAGAGCTGGAAATTGTTTCAGTTATATTTTTTACACATCTCAGATGCCCTCAGAATTTACAAAACACAGCTGGCTGTGCCATTGTTTGAAGGAAAAAATATGATACAAATGTAGGTATGTGTTATCTTATGAGATCTGGTTCTATTTCTAGGTTTTGGGGCTTTATTATGAAGTGAACCACCTGAAATAGAATTAAGAAATCCTATGAGAAAGGAAACTTCTCACCTGAGTAAGAGGCTGAAGGGTTAACATTCCACACCTGATGTCTCTGGACACAGTAGGAATTGAAGCTCGCTGAGGTGGTACTCATTTCATTGATTAGGTAGGGATCAGCAGCTGCAGTATCAGTTGGTATGAATGGAGAGAAGCATGCAGGAAAGTGAGCCCCTCCCTAGAATTTCCAGGACTGAGGCAAATGTGAGCTTTATAGAGGAAGTGGGAGGTTCTTGCTGTCTTATGGTTAAAGAAGGCAATGGATAGTTATTGCTGTAATCAAATAATTTGCCAATTAGGTTAACTTTGAATATCCCATTGTTAGAATTTGCTCTATTATAAAGGATCTCAACATCATTTTATATGCATATATATCTGTATCTTATAAAGTAATGCCACTGATTGCTTCTGTTCTCCATGGTCTAGGCTTTTAGGAGGGTCAACATTTCAAAGAACCAGTCATTGTTAGAAATTTATTAACAATTTGAGCCCACTGTTAAAATTCAATTTGATTACCAATTAGAATTCATAAGTGCTTGGATTGAAGGTACATATACTCAGCCTATGGTCTGTTCATTAAAAAGTTTGAGACAGGGAGTCGGGCGGTGTCACAGCGGGTTAAGTGCACGTGGCACAAAGTGCAACGACCAGCATAAGGATCCCAGTTCGAGCCCCTGTCTCCCCACCTGCAGGGAAGTTGCTTCACAGGAGGTGAAGCAGGTCTGCAGGTGTCTTTCTCTCCCCCCTCTGTCTTCCCCTCTTCTCTCCATTTCTCTCTATCCTATCCACCAACAACATCAATAACCACAACAATGTAAAACAACAAAAGGGCAACAAGAAGGAAAATAAATAATTATTTAAAAAGTTTGAGACATTCAATTTTTCCCCTCTCATATTAATTAGTGATTTATGAGACTACAAGTTAATAGGAGTGTACATCACTATTCCCACCACCAAATGACTGTGCCCCCCCCTCCAGTGAAGCTGAACATCTACTTTCACCCTCTACCGAGGGGTTTTACTTTGGCGCCTTACTCCAAACTCAATCAAATCCCGCTTTGAGTTTCCCTTCTGTTCTTTCTCAACTTCTGTTTATGAGTGGGATCATCCCATACTCGTCTTTGTCATTCTGACTTATCTCACTTAGCATAATTCCTTCTAACTCCTTCCAAGATGAGTCAGAGAAGGTGGGTTTATTGTTCTTAATAGCCGAGTCAGCCATTCATTTGTTGTTGGGCACCTGGTTTGTTTCCAAGTTTTAGCTATTAATAGTTGTGCTGCTATGATCATAGGTATACACATATCTTTTTGGTTGGGTGTTATGGAGTTTTGGGGTATAACCTCAGGAGATGAATTACTAGGTCATATGAAAGGTCCATCTCTAGCTTTGTGAGGGTTCTCCAGACTGTTCTCCACAGAAGTTGGACCAATTTACATTCCCACCAGCAGTGCAGGAGGGTTCCTTTCTCCCCACAATCTTTCCAGCATTTGTTGCTGTTGTCATTGTTGATGTATGCCATTCTCACAGGGGTGAGGTGGTATCTCGAGTAATTTTTAAAGAACTGAAATTAGCTTTAGGCCAAGGACATGTAAGGCAGTAACAGAAATGATTTGTAGAGAGGTCTCAAGTTAGATCCATAAAACTACTAATAGTCAGAGCTGAATAGTATTTGCTCTAAAACAAACAATATGACAGTAAATTGTTGGACAGCTGCACAACTATATATTTTCGAAATGAAGGTGAAGAAGGGTGTCCTCCAATTTGAACATGCATTATGGAAGAGAACCATTAAAATAATCTTAATAAAACAAAACCTTGTATTCTACTTTGCAAAATTGTTTTGTGTCATTCGAAGAAGACACACAAAGCCTAAAAAGTGATTAACTGATAGTATCTTAGTCTTTCAGTGTTGTATGTAGGTTATAACAAAATTGTATAGCAAGAAAATTTAAAAAATGATTTTTGGAAATAAGATTGCTTCAAACCTAAAAAATAAAAAAGTTACTAAAATGTGCAGCCAATTTAAAAAGGACGTTCTCAATTTCCTCACTGAAAGTATACAACTTATTTGAAATCTACCTTCAGTTTCACAACTTCAAATTACCTCTGCACTTTAAAATTGTTTTTTCTTTGAGGAAGAGAGGATTGCCTTTTTGGACATGGATAGTCTATATGATAAATGCATGAATGCAGAGAACTGACTTCTTCTTCTTCTAGCATTTGCCAGAGAACTGACTGATAAATAACTAATCTATTGGGAAAAAAACTTGTAGTTGCACAGAGAGCTGATGATTTTTTGGCAAGCCAGAAATTAATTTCCACAATTTCTATCATTTTCTTTAAATTCTCATCAGTGTCACCACATGCTCAGTGCCTTCAAAATGAATCCACCACACTTGGAAGTACTTTTTTCCTTTTTTTTTTTTTAATTATATAGGTCAGAGAGAAATTGAAAAGGGAAGGGGGAATATAAAGGAGGAGAGAAAGAGAGACTTTCAAAAATTCTTATGAAACATCCCATCTGCAGGTGGAGAGCAAAGGATTAACCCTGGGTCCTCCTGCATGGTAGTGAGTGTGCTTAACTAGGTGTACCACCATCCAAACCATTCACTAATAAAATTTTGAATGTCATTTTAACAGGAAACCATACAGTAAAATGAATACAAGGTACTAGGGTGTAGTTCGCTATCAGCTACCTTGCAAGTATAGTCAGTGGAATTGATCCCTAAACCACATACAACAGAACAGTGTTCTGTTCTCCTCTCTCTTTCTCTCATACACACATAAAAATTGAATATATATATATACATACACACATATGTATATATTTAAAATGTCCATTGACTAACAAATGCCTAAATATGAGAACTTAAAATCTTAGAAGAAAACTTATTAACATATCCCTGATCTTGAATTTAGCAGTGGACATAAATATGACCCCCCAAAAAATCACAAGGAAACAAGTTTCACTTTACAAAAGTCATATTTCAATGTGTCAAAGGACATTATCAAGTGTGTAAGAGATAATTTACAAAATTGGAGAAATACCTTCAAAGACTATATCTGATAAGATCTAGTACCCCCAATGTATAAATAACCCTAATAATTAAACAACAAAAAACCAAACAGTTCTGGGTCAGTGATTGGCTTGCATAGTAGTCCACACATGTTACCGTGCACAAGGACTCAGGTTTTAATCCCAGGCCACCACATGGGAGTAGCCTCAGGAAGAAGCTTCACAAGCAGTGGAGAGTGTGCTGTAGTGTCTCTTGTTCCTTCTATGAATTTCTCAACCTTTCTTTCTCCATCTCTCTCTCTCTCACACACTATCTAAAAAAACAATGGCTGCTCCCCAGGCTGATGACCACGCCAATATGTCCCAGAACCTCAAACTTTCAGACCTCTATCCTACTAAAGAAACAGAGACAAGCTGAGATTGTGGGACAAATAGCCAGCCTCCACATCCAGCAGAGAATCATTTTCAGAAGCCATAATTCCTTCCCCCAAAAAAGAATTTTGTTCCATACTCCCAGAGGCAAGATGACCAGAGTGTCCTGATCCCCAGATTCATCAGGACCTGGAACTTTGGTAACCAGGATTTTTTTGTGTGTGTGTGATCCCACCACCAAAAGGGAATAGAATTTGCAGAGTGCCCTGAGGAAGTCAGGCCCTGTTTCCCTCAACCAAGAAGAATAAAAAGGAAGGGCACCTGGAAGTTCTAATAGGTGTAGGTGTAGACGTAGGTGTAGCCTAGAAAGGATGAGAAGTTGGGATGCATAAATAAAAATGAGCATCAGTTTTCATACGGACTCATCTATTTTTGCTCAAGTGGCCCCATGTTTTGTTGGTTTATGTCGTTTCATTTTCCTGACTAACTGCAGGGGTAGGAGTGGTATAGAATACTTATAGCTGGGCCGGGAGGTGGCGCACCTGGTTGAGTGCACATGTTGCAATGCTCAAGAACCTGGGTTCGAGCCCCCGGGCCCCACCTGCATGGGGAAAGTTTTGTGAGGGGTGAGGCAGGGCTGCAGGTGTCTCTCTGCCTTTCCCTCTCTATCACCCCCTTTCCTCTCGGTTTCTGGCTGTCTCTATCCAATAAATAAATAAAGAATACTTATAGCTAGGGGAGGGAAAACTTTAACAATAGAACAAAAAAAATAAATAAAACACACCAATTTGAGTTTTACCTACAAACAAATAGAAAAGCAGTAGGACATGTTCTGAGTAGAGTGCTATTCAGAAATTAAGAAAAGAGCATATTGGACTTCCAGAGGCATGACTAGGCAATAGGGGCCATTTCAGGCTGCTCTCCTGTGTAACTAGAAAAAGCAATAAAAAATCACCTGAAAATTCAAGAAAACACAACTAGGATTTCTTCAAAAACTCACTAAGCCTTAGCCATGAAGTTGGAAATGCTAATATGATTCCATCTAACCTCAGAGGACATAAGACCTCACCAATATGCCTCAGGAATTCACCTGTCCAGATCCCTACTTCACTAGAGAAAGATAGAAACAGACTTTCAAAAGAGGGGATGGGATACAGAACTCTGGTAGTAAGAATTGTGTGGAATTGTAACCCCTCTTATCCCATGGTCTTGTCAATACATTTTCTTCTATGAATATATTTTTTTAAATCTTAAAAAGACACCAAGTACTCAATCAAATACTTTGTAATTAGACCTAGGTACCCTCCTCATCTATTTCCTATTTCACTTCCCTCAGTCATTCTAAATCTAACTCTGTAAGACAAAATAAGGACTGCAAAAGTTGGGTAAGGGCAAGAGAACAGCACACTCTAATGATGGCTCTTTTGTTCACTACCAGGCCACCCCATCATGCTAGGCCCTAGTCAGGGAATCCTGGGATTCCCACACAAAAATGATGGGCCTAGACCTCTAACAGATCCCTCTGTCTACCATTACTAGTCATCTCCATCAGGACAACATCATACACCCTCTAAGGGCCTCTACAGGACCTTGCATTCAACGTAAAACAATGGTGGAAATTGCCACACTCCCCAAAGGGAGGCGGGGTCAACATACTCTGTCATTTGAGGAAGAATGGTCCTAAATTGAGTGCAGCCTAGAATGTTCTTACCTGTGACCATGGATATCCAGCTTGGAATGTAACTAAAATAGACTTCCTAGTTTTTTTTTTTTTTTCCGTATGAAGACCCCAAATATCATCTGTATGAAGACCCAAATATCTCATCAGACTCTTACCTTTGGGTTCCTGATTATCAAACAATTTGTTCTGCTTTACATCTTAATGCTTTTCAGTCACCAAGTTGCAGCTGTTACTATGAAGCCAACCTGATTTTCCTGGGTAGTCTGACCTCACCAATGTGTCTGGAACCTCAACTCCACAGAGCCTTACCCTACTAGAAAAGAATAGAAGTGGGTTGGGGGTATGGATCAACCTGTCAATGCCGATGTCCAGCATAGAAGAAATTACAGAAGCCAGACTTTCCACCTTCTGCTCCCCATAAAGATTTTTGGGAAAAGGGATAAAGAATAGGGAAACTTCTAAGGGGTAGGAGAGGGTATGAAACTCTGGTTGTGGTTAATGTATGGAACTGTACCCCTCTTATCCCACAATCTTGTCAATCATTATTGAATCACTAATTTAAAAAAAAGAAAAAGGGAAATATAAAGAGTGAAAATAGCCTCTGATGCCATGTAATGGAAAGAAACTACCCTTGTTAATTTCATCAAGTAAACGTAACATCTGCTTGACTAGCTTTACTGTTTTCACATTCTTCTCCTTAAAGACCTTACAGTGTGTTTGATATTTAGTCATTTTATTAGGGAAATAATAACTTAAAAATAGTTTTCACACACATAAAATTCCTTGTCTCTAAATTATAGGTATCTTCAAACCACTACTGCCACCAACTATTGTCTTTCTCCACTATTGTGCCCAGAGTCCCCAGTGTTATGTCAGCCCTCTCTCTCAGATACCTCCCCTCCCAGAGTCTTTCGTCTTGTTTCCATAGACACCACACATGGGGATCTTGAGGATATACATTGGAGCCAGTTGGTGGCACATCTGGAGTAAACATGTTACAGTGCACAAAAACCTAGGTTCAAAACCCTGATTCCTGCCTACAGGGTTGAAAAGCTTCATGAGTAGTGAAAGCATTGATCCAAGTATATCTCGTTTTCTCTCCCTCTCTACTTTCCCCATCCCTATTGATTTCTGTCTGTCTCTATCTAACAAAGAAATATAATATTAAAAATATACATATACACAACAAATATCTGATAACTATTTTAAGTAGAAGATAGACTTAAAAAAGCATAAGACTTGCATGCCTGAGAGCACAGATTGGGTCTTTAGTCCTACAGCTCTGGGTCTTTAGCCAGAGCTGAGTAGACTCTGGTTTGCCTAATTCTCAAAAAATATATTCTTAAAATTAGGGGCTAGATGATGGCATATCTGGTAGAAAGTACACATTAAAGTCCACAATAATCAGGGTTCAATTAACAGTATTTCTTAATGTCTTAAAGATTCCACTTAATGAGGGAAGCTTCATGAGTAGTGAAACAGTGTTGCAAGCATCTACTATCTATGTGTATATTATCTATCTATCTATCTAATTATCTATCTAGTTATCAATCTGTCTACCTCTATCTCCCTCTTCCCTCTCAATTTTTCCTCTGTCTCTATCTAAAATAAATAAATAATTTTTAAATAAAAACAAACAGACTCATTAGGCATTTAGGATGATTTCCATATTTTGGTTACTGTACCTAGTACAGCTGTGAATATAGGGCTACATATACAATTTTGAATTAACACTTTCAAATGCTTTGGATATATTCCTAAGAGTGGTCTTGATGGATCACAAAGTATTTCCATTTTCATTTATGTAAGGAGTCTTCAAGCTCCAGTTTGTATTCCCATAGTTATTTCTTCACCACTTCTCCCTAGAACTGGTCATTTCGGGTTCGGTTGATGTGAGTCAGTTTCATATATATGAAGTGGTATTTGATTGTGACCTTAATTTTATTTTCCTAATGATAAGTGACATTAAATCCAATAATAAATGACTGAATTAAATAGTTGTGGGACACATATTCAGTGAAATACTACTTTGCAATCAACAAGATAAGATGGCATCAATTGAAACAAAGCAGATGTAACTGGAGTTGATTATATTAAATGAGATAAGAGTTGATGGGCAACTACCAGATGGTTTCACCCATATGTTGAATATACAGGACTAAGTCAAGTAAACTTGAAAAAGAGTAGCAACCAAACTGTCTCATGGACTACTAAGTGAGAATCTTGGTGGCAATGGGTGTGAGAACACAAAGCTTATTTGAAGGGTTGGAGGGTGACTTACACTCCAGGTGTGGTCATGAAATTATACCCCTGACATTTTATAATGTGAAACACTTCTATATTACTATGGAAAATGAAACAATAAGTAAGTAAACATTTTATAATTGTAATCATCATTAGAAATAGATGAACTCCTCCATAAACATTTATTTTTTATAGGAAAAAAAAAAACAGAAAGCACACCACATACTACTTTGGCACAAATAATGGTCATCAACATTGCTGACATAGCTCATTTGGACAGTGTACTGCTTTGCTATGTGCATAACCAGGCTCCACTACATTGAAGGAAGCCTCAGTTCTGTATTTTCACTCTCTATTTCTATCTTTATCTAAGAAATGAAACAGAGAAAAAGAGAAAGAAAGAAAGAAAGAAAGAAAGGTAGAAAGAGAAAGGAAGAAGGAAAGAATGAAAAGAAGAAAGAGAAAGAAAGGAAAAAGAAAAGTATGCTCACATTGTCTTAACACTGACATCCCCTCTCAGTCAGATACAGTAATGTCATAAAATCAAATGATGCTACCAGGCCACCCCATCATCTTAGCTGTAGTTATGGAATCTTAAGATTCCCACATAAATATGATGGGCCTAGACCTCTTAATGGATCTCTTTCTACACCATTACTAGTCATCAGGAACAGCATAATAAACCCACTTGTGGGACTCTACAGGTCATTGCCCTCTACAGGTCATTGTAGAACAGCAATGGTAGAAATTGCCACACTCCCCAAAGGGAGGCTGGGTCAACATACTCTGCCACTAGAGAAAAACTTGTCCTGAAATGAGTGCAGCCTAGAATGTTTCTAGCTGTGACCATGGCATATGAGCTCAGATCTACAGGGATGCTGTGCTAAATATGAAGACATGGGCCCCAGGTCAAATTGATGGGGTTTACTGTTAACAGTTTACAGTTATCTAAGTATTTATATAATTTTCTCATATTTGGTAGTTAATCTTTTCCTGATCCCTCTTTCTAGTCCTATTCCCAACTCTGACACCATCATCCCAGATAATACTTTTAGCTCACTTGTATGTTAGCTCAAGAAAAAATTAGTAAAATCATGGGCCCTTGCAATAAATGTAAAATAGACCTCCTCATTTTTCAAAAAATTATCTTTATTTATTGGATAAGAACAACCAGAAATCAAGAGGAAAGGGGAAGAAATAGAGGGAGAGGCAGAACCACCTGCAACACTGGTTCACTACTTACAAAACTTTACCACTGTAGGTGGGGATCAGGGACTTGAACCCAGATCCTTGAACATTGTAATGTGTACACTCAGGTGTGCCACCATCTGGCCTTGACTTTGTAGCGTATTCCAACATGAAGAACCCAAATTTCATCTGTATATTCTTACCTTTGGGTTCCTGATTATTAAGCAGTTTATTCTGCTTTATATCAATGCTTTTCAGCTACCAAGTTGCAAAAGCTGACATGATGCCAACCTGACTTCCCTAGACAGAAGACCTCACCAATGTGTCCTGGAATCCCTCCCCAGAACCCTACCCAATTAGGGAAAGATAGAAACAGGCTGGAGGTATGGGTCAACTGGCCAAAGCCCATGCTCAGTGGAGAAGCAATTACAGAAGTCAAACCTCCCACCTTCTGCACCCCATAAAGATCTTTGATCTATACTCCCAGAGGAATAAAGAATAGGGAAACTTCCAATGGTGGGGATGTGATACAGAACTTTGGTGATGGGAATTGTATGAATTTTACTCCTCTTATCTCACAATACTGTTCATTATTATTAAATTCTTAATGAATTCATTAATTAAAAAGAAAAAGAAATAAAATCAAGTGACCAATAAGAAAGTCCTAAACTGAACAGAGAAGAGGGCTCAAGGGATAAATAGAAGAGTGTGAGATATCATCTGCTCACCTGCAATGTGCATTTAGATAAGTGGTTCCCCATTTTTGAGACCCCAATTTATTTTCTATTGCAGCGGAAATATCAGATTCCATGACTCAGCAGGGCTTTGAACAGTTTCTTCTTCAACTCCATGAACAAATCACAAATGTGTCATTAACACCTAAGTTCATGGAAGTAAAATATAAGGAAAAGGGAAGTGGCTTCTCTATGTTTCTGCATTGCCATGTTCTGACATATCAACAAAAGAACTAAGTGTGCGCAGGAAGAAACTACAGATGTTTGAATGTTCACATTGGCTTATTATCAACATGCTACGTCTGACTGCTTTGAAGTGAAAAGCAGTAGAAAAAAAAAAATTCTGGAAATTGAATCTTCCCCTGAGATTTCTCAAATATGTTTGGTTCTGAAAGGACCATTCAGCCTTCCAAAGTGTCATTTTAAAACCAGAACAACTGCCCACAGTTCAAAGATAAATTCTGAACCATTTTCTGTTTTGATTATTCAAATAGTTCAGCATATTTTAATTTAAATTATTTTAGTAAAACTGGCATCATGCATTTAATTTTTTCAGAAACTTTTGTGGACACAAAGGCAGCTATAAATATGCAGATAGACATAGTTTCCTTAAGGCTAATATATACCTAATTAAATCATATTTTGTTATTCTAAATTCTTTTTATATTGTCATAAGAAGTATATAGCTGTGCTAGTATAGCAGGTAGATACTCAACTTATGTTCCATAATGTTCTGAGTTGAATCTCCTGAGTGATGCTCTAGTTTCTCTCCCTCTCTCATTTCTATCTCTATCTCTCTCATTAATAAACAAGTCCATTTAAAAATAATATATATCTTTAAAGAGATGCAATTGAATAGCTAAAGGATATTCAGTCATTTTCATGTAAATATCATCAGCCAATAGTGAAATTGATTCTTAAATCTATCTAGACAACTATTTGATATCCATGCTGGAAATTCTATTACTTCATTAATATTTATTCTTAGGTTGTTATCATTTAAACAAGGCTCATGAATCAACAGACCTCTGAAGTTATAAAATCTTGCCAAGTTTCAACTATACCAGGATGTAGAGCAGATGCAGTAAGGTTTCTTTTTGGGGGGGGTCATAAGTTTTGTAGGTCTCGAATTTAACAACTCACCCTACAGGAGAATAAATGGTTCTATAAGATACTAATAAACAATCAGAAAAATCAAATATTTTGATCATCAAATAATTTGATGATCAAATTTTAAAAGTATATTATATTAGAGTTCCCCCTTAAAACTTCATGATAAATCAAAGTACTGAGATAATTGGAAGCTCTGAAAAATTCCTAAGTGAGCCAAAACAATAATAACAATGATTCAAATCACTTGTTGAAATGGAACTAATTTGGTTCATTCTACTAACTCCATTACTTCTTGCTGACTGGGAGTTCTCTGGTATTCTAATATAGCTCTGCTCACTTCAGATGATCTATCCATGAGTTACTCAGACTTCTCTTAAATCCTCACAATCTATGGAGTCTAGTCTCTAAGGTATTTCCTTAAAGTATAAAAATAATTTTCTTAGTTTGGAGGTTGCTTATCTGATCAGCTTTTTACATGATTTTCATACTTCTCTATCTTTTCTATCACATTTACATTTCATAGAAAGTGGCTATATCTCCTTTTCTTTTGTTTTCTTTCTTTTTGTTGTTTGGTTTTGTATTTTTTTGTTTGTTACAGAGAGAGAGTGAAAGAGACCATAGTACCAAAGTTTCCTTCACTGTAGAGGGCACTGGGCTCAAACCTGAGTTGTACACATGGCAAAGCAACACATTATTCAACAAGCCAATTTGCCAGCCTGGTTATTCATCTGAACCGTGTTTTGTATTATACTTAATTCTTATTCAGACTGATCAGTGATTTTGATACCCCCCCAAAAAAAAATGTCTGAGAGGAAACTCTAATAACTTTATCTAATTGGTGTGTTCATTTGAGGAGAGCTCCATCATTCAAAAGAGAAAACAAGAGATCCATGTGCTGTACAGTGATAAGATGACCTAGTACCAAGCAATGCTGAGTACAAGGTGAGTTACTTTTATGGGATTCTTGTCAGTCACTCAGCTGACTTGATCAATACCATTCAAATTGACACAGTACAACTCCACCTGAAAATATATAATTGTTTACTGACTTCAAAGCTGCCCAGATTCTTGCCAGCCAGTTCATTGTATTTAAATGTTCATAGCTTAAATCTTTGCACAGATTTACAGGCTTACAGAAGCAAATGTAAGCTCTCTAGTGATTACAAAAATCACTGTGAAAAGTAAATTACCACTCACCTCATCAATAAAGTCAGGTCTCAGGCACCCTGCACTATATATGAAAATGATATAATATTAATAGTAATGCTAACAATTTAACAAATAATTTGCTGTGGTCTTTAAGGGATGGTTTCATTAAAGTTCTTCCTATAATGGATTAAAATTGGTGCATTTCTTTTCTAAAATTTTAGTAAACTACTCTTCTACTTATCAAAGGAAGTAATTTAAAACTGATTGTAGGCTTCGTTTTGAGCAGAAGAAGTAAACAACAACTAAAAAAAAAAAAACTTTCCACTCGTCTAAATGGTTTCTAATGGTAAAAAGACCAATGAATGAGGTGCATCTAATCTCCATATGGACTACACATAGGATATATCCATTTTCTGGGGGAAAAAAGTATGAAAATGATTGGAGACTGATTAACAAAGGAAGAGATTATATACTCCTGTACCTTAAACATTTATTGTTTGTTCAGTATACAGAACCAGATTTTATGCCAGAGCTGAAACTTAGTGAGATTTATGGAACAAATCAATGAAATCTACCTATTAATGAGAGGTAATTATGTAACAGATACAGATATAAATGGCTCACTATATTGAAAAACATTTGAAACAGTCACATATAATGTTTGTAAAAGGAATCCTGATAACCCCATTTTATAGATTATGGAAAATAGATGCTAAACGATCAGTCAATTGCCCATTATAGCAGTGAAGAATGATTGGTTCAAAGATAATTACATAAATAACTGGGAATGGAATCACCGCACTCTCCTGCCTTTCTGATTCTCCTAATTATGAAGCTCCTCTGATCTGCATAAAACTGGCAGTACTTCTTTTTATGCAGCTGTATAATGTGGACTCAGTCTTCGAAAGAAACAGTGTGAGCACAGCTGTATGAGAAGCGGGGTGCTTCAGAAACACTCAGCCACCTGGAAAGCCATAATGCATATGACTTGGTAATCAGTCCTTTTCCAGAGTTGTGATGTCTCACATGTCAAAAGCAGTAACCACTTCCTAGAGCTCTGACTAAATTACACCCAAATGAAAATTTTCCCTCACCAGGAAAACTCCCGAGCAATGAATGAATTATACCACTACAGCACTTACAAACCACAGCCCTGAAGGCATAGGGAATTTCCTCCTCTCTAGGCAACCCTCAATAAACAAATCCATGGATCTGCCTGAAGGGAGTGGTGTGATACATTCCTTGTACCAAGTGATATGGTCAACAAGATAATTGCAGAAAGAAAATGAACTGGATACTTCAGACTCAAGAAATCAGAGACTAGACCAGCCTAATTCTTAGCGTAGAAACCTCGGTGCAGGTTTCTGTGTGCACAGAAATGACTTTTCTTTCAGCTCCCTCCTGAGCCCCCTGCCACTCTGTTGAGTAGAGACTTTCTCCAGGGAGTAAAGAAATCACTTCTAAGGCCCCAGGATGTCAGTTCTCTGCATGGCTTTTGGACAGGCACCAAAGTATTGCAGATGCCAGCTGTGTCCAGGGCTGCAGGATTCCTATCAGCCGTTTTTTCCACTCAACTAAAGAATCAAGCTGAACTGAGCATAGGTTCAAAGAAGGAAAAAGGAACATTGTCTCACTCCTGTGGGAGTGTAGCTATGGTCCTAAGAGCAAAAACATGGGGAAATCAAACTGAATTATAGTACAATCTACATAGATTTTTTTTTTAATCCTGAGTATTATTTAGCCAGCCAGCTAACTCAGTAAATGATGCACATCTGTCACTTTAGCTGACTGGCACACCATAGCATATGAACTATAGCTAAATTAACTGCATTTGATCATTCAATTTCATTTCCTAAAATATGTTCTTGGACCTTAAAACCCAACTCCCTCAGTGTGTAATTCTACATATTTTATTATCCCAAATATGTAAATCAGACTAACACTGTGGTGTTTCTTACTCTTCCCCCCACCCCTGGTTTTTCTGCATAGAATATCCTTCTTCCACCGTGTCCTCTCTGCCTCTAAAACTATATCCATCTGTGTCTATTTCCTCTTTAAAACTTTACTTACACATTGTTTCCTTGTCTTCTCCCTCTCTATTTTAAAATGAATGGCTCCCTTAGCCCTCTGAATGTTTCTATGGTGCTGTGTTGCTACTTTAGTCACTGTTATCTAACTTATTCTGTCATTTCTGGTCCCATTTGTTCAGTGAGAAGTATACCAGGAACTTGTTCTCCCATGTGCCCCAATGTTTTTCAACAGCAGCAATGAATAAATATCACTTTACAACTATATAGCCATTTAAGCAGCATAACAGGAGTCTAATGAGTATTTTTTTTTTTTTTTGGAATGAAGGAAAGAATAAGTCAGTGATACTAGTACTCACATATATTACAAGTGGAAGCAGCATCTTTTCTTCATGTTATAACTAGCAGAAGATAAATCAAAATATTGGACTTATAATCAGTAGCATTCTTTACACCTAGGAACCTTACCTAAATAATAAAACCTCCCCCAAATCCTTAGAAATGAGTGGGATGCCTCTAATTTGAGCAGTTTCCTATTGCTGGGACTCTAGATGCAGAGATTTTTGAGAGGTAAAATCACTTCCTGATTCTGATAAGTATTGTATAGCAATGAGAAAAAATTCATATGCAAACATTTACGAAGGAAGAATATTGACTACAGTTAACTTACAACTTCTAGAGAACAAGAAAAGGATAAATTTCAAGGACAGATAGTTTCAATGTTCATATCAAAAAATGTTACAAGATGCACACAAGAAACCAATTTCTTATATGAAGTACCAATTCATTAAATTTGATATCATGATTAGGTCAAGATGTTGAAATTTTAAGTGGTTATGAGGGCTTTACCAAGACAACTTTTCAAGCTGATTTTTTTCAGATATAGACAGACACAGACAAAAACAATATTATAACAGCCAAAATTTCTTTTTAAAAAATTATTTATCTTTATTTTACAAAATTACATGTTAACAGGGGTTTAAATCCACACCATTTGCACCACCAGAGTTCTGAATCTTCAGTCTCCCCATGGCAATCCACCACAGTTCCCGTAAGGTTGTAGACATGGGCTAGCCATCATCTCTATAACTGTCTGTCCACATTTATACATAATCCCCACTCTTTTTTTTCTGATTCAATCCTCTCTTCCCCTCTAAACCACTCATGACAATGTAACTACCTCCATATGTCCTTCTCTTTTTCCTTCTTGTTCTCTGGATGCTAATGGAGCTTGAGTTCTTATCACTTCTCCCCTGCTGGAAGTATGGATCAAGGTTCTTTTGGGAGTGCAGACAGTAGGAGTTCTGGGGCTTTTGTAATTTCTTCTCTGCTGAAAATGAGCATCAACAGGTCGATCTATACCCCCAGCCTGTTTTTATCTTTCCCTAGAGAACCAGAGCTCTGGAGGCACAAGGGTAGAGGACACATTGGTGAGGTTAGCCCAGAGAAGTTGGGGTGGTGTCATGCTCCTGTCTTTTTTCCCAGAATCCTTTGCCTTGGTGGAATACACTCAGCCAGTTGAAATTTCACTTTGTTTTTCCTCTTTCTATTCTTCTTTCTTAAGTTCTTCTCATATTTTACTTGTGGCTGCCCAGATTTCCCAGCATCATTTATTTTCCCCATTAAGTGGTTTTGATCACTTTGCTATATATTAGATATCCAAATATGCATGAGTTGATTTGTGTTCTCCTCAATGTCCTTTCACAATGTCCTATGCTTTTCATTGTAAAAAGTATTTCACTTCATTTGTTTATTTCAATCCAAGGTATTTTATCTTTGGGGGTTCAACTGTAAATGGTACTATTTCATTCATTTCCCTTTCCTTTTTCTCATCATTTGTGTATGGATATGCCATGGATTTATATATATTGATTTCATATCTTGCTATATTGCTGAATTTATTAGTCATTTTATATAAGATTTTTTTGGTGAAATATCTAGTGTCCTCTATGTATGCTACCATGTGGTCCACAAAAAAAGATAGTTTAACTTCTTCCTTCCCCATGTAGATCCCTTTGATATCTTGATGATCTGGTTACACTTGGCAAAAACTTTCAGGATTTTCTTGGACAGTAATAGTAATAGTGGAAATACTTGTCAGGTTCCAATTTTAGGGGGAAAGCTTTCAGTTTTTGCCAACTTAGTATGATTTAACCATAAGTTTTTCATATGTGGCCCTTATTATATTGAGAATTTTTCCTTGTACTCTTGGTTTCTTAAAGGTATTTATCATAAATGGAGACTGACTCTTTAAGTAATTTTAGAGGTGATATGGGTATCACCTCTAAATGATATTATCACGGTAAATATAAATTTATTCAAAATCCTAAAGTTAAAGGATCTCATGACATAAATGCTCATATCCATTTTCATATACTGCATCCTTACTCTTGAAATTGTGACAAAAAATTAACAATGAAAATCACTGAATAATCAAGATTGTATCATTTAATATGCAAATAACTAAACATTCAGTGTTATTAAATGATGTTTAGATTATCCAAAAGGTCATATCTCTTTAACACATTTCTTAATTATTTAGGGAATAAAGAGGAAACATTTGGCATAATTTACACAAACTATAGAAATTTGGCAGAACAAGAAAATCATGAAATGATTCAAGACATTTATTAATTAAAATTTATTCATAACACTAAGATAGTTACATTAGGAAATGGATAATTTAACTCTTGTATAAATTATGCAATTGAGTATAAAATTGCAATGTTTCTAAAGTAGACACATAACTAAGACTTAAAAGCTAATCATTTTCATTGTTCCCTATTAATAAAAACACAGACTATGAGAGGTTTATAACAATAAATTTAGGAGACTTCACAGTAAAATATTTAATTGAGATATATCTAAAGGCAAAGGAAGAAGATAAAAATAATTATGATTCCCATTCAAAAACAGGAAGGGTATTAAAGACTCTTGGTGTTAATTGGACGTTTTTAAAGAGAAATCTTGGTGCATTTGACATTTCTAATTTCTGTTTTAGAAATGAAATGGATTTTTCATATAGATTTTTTCCCGAGAAACATCTTTCCAGTATCTTCTGTTTCTATTGCTTTGGATTCTTGGTGGTTATTCTACTCCTGTATAGCCATACATGAAATGGGCATTAGAGAGCAGAGTTTCTCTAAAATGGGGCTTCCCATTTTATTATCCACTTTCTGCTTGTGGGTTACTGAAAATTTAAAGTGTGTATGATGAATTGAATAAATGAATTCTTCACCTGAGAATTTTGGTTTGTTTGGTAACATACATATGCCAAAATATATAAGGTAGGATTTATTTGCTTGTAGTTAATTCCATGAGTCAATAATATACTCAAACTTTTTTTTTTTTTTTTAGACTTGATCATTTCATTAACTAATGTAATGACTACTGGCATGGCCTTTACAGCTGAGTCTGAGGCAACTACAACAACTATAGATTTTTCAAATCTGTGAAACCCCAAACCTTCTGAATCTTTTTTTTCATATTTTTATTTTATTTTATTTTTATTGCCACCAGGGTTATCACTGGGGCTTGGTGCCTACACAAATTCACTGCTCCTGGTAGTCTTTTTTTTTTTTTTTTTTTTTAGATGTTACTAGACAGAACAGAGAGAAAATGAGAGAGTAAGGGAAAATAGGGAGGAGAAAGATAGACACCTGCAGACCTGCTTTTCAACTAGTGAAGCTTCCCCAGTGCAAGTGAGGGTGGAACTCAGATCCTTGCACATGATGATATGTGTGCTTAACTGGATGTGCCACTGCCTGTCCTGCCCCCGAATCTTTATAAACTATATATTGACTTTAGGGCTGGGTACCAGAAGTATGTGAATCTACCATTCCTGGCAGCCATCCCTCCCCCCTTTTTTCTAATTTTTTTATAGATAGGATAGAGAAATTGAAAGAGCATGGGGAGATAGGAGAGAAAGACAGATACCTGCCGACTTGCTTCAAAGCTTGTGAAGCATTCTCCTGCAATTGGGGAGCCAGGAGCTTGACACCAAGATCTTGCACTTAGTGCTGTGTGAGCTTAACTAGGTGTGCCACTGTATCTGAGATACAGACGACGGGAGGCTTAAATTAGCACAGATAGAGAAGGAGCAAGATTTAAGTTAGTGGTGGCTCAACAGACTGGATAAGGTAAGGCCTGATTTTATGATGATGAGCATAACAGGGCTGAAGGACAAAGATGGGAAGAAAAATTAAGAAAAGCATAGGCAGGCTAGAATAAGAACTGCCTCGCTGCTTTCAAGGAAAAGACTAACATCACCACACACAATTCCAGAATTGTTATCAACAGTTATTTCCAGTTGCCCCTGTTGTCTCTACAATTTCCTTCTACTCTCTAAATTATAAATTATTATTATTAGAGCACACACATGCATTTTAAGTGCCTTCATTTTGGCTTGTCAGGGTTAATGGCTGGCTCTGGAGAAGCATCACTAAACAGAAATAAAACCACAAAGATAAACAAGCACATGCAAAGCCTCTTTGTGGGTTGGTGGATGCCTGTGGAGCTACCATCATCCTCTCATGTCCAGCTTTTTTCATTCTTCCAACTGGAACAGGATCAAGCAAAAAGATAAGTAAGTGAAGTATCAATGTTGGCACTGGCCAGCAGCAAATTTTGTGTGTTTATTTCTTTGCTTTCACAAATGGTAGAATAACATGGTGAAAATAAGACATCAAACTTTTCACTTAAAATTAAATTTTCCAAAGCTGGGAGATAGCCAATTTAATAGGATAAATGCTTTATCACATGCAAGGATCCAGATTAAAGTCTCTGGAGCAACATGGGAGTAACATACAGGGCACCAGGGTTTTTCCATGAATAGTAAAGGAGAGGTGTGATGTCTCTCCCCCCTCATTCTCACAGTCTCTCTCTTTGATTCTATTAGAAATTAAAATGGGAGAATAACCTGCTGAGAGCAGCAGGTACTCCTCACTGAATAGACTCCAGCAGACTAAGTTAAGTAAATAAAGGTTGATTCCCAAACTGTGTCTCATACATTTGACTTGCTATGATTTCAAATATTTTGAAATTAGTAGAGACCAATCCAGCACATTGTCAGTTTACACACAACCTCTCTAGTCTGAGTTTTACCAACAAAAATATTGTTGAAGGGAGGAGAAAATCACCTAAAACTCATGAATTCAAATCTTTGAGTCTCCATTGCTGAAGCCTTTCAGAGGCTGAAACTGCCACAGGGAAACCCTATGACATGGGGTGGGGTTGATGGTGGTTAGAGAACTGGCTGGATGACGCAAGAGAAAAATCTACCCTCCTGGTGGTCCAGAGATATGGCTATAGAGTAGGAGCCTTTTCACATCATTCTTCTGATAAACTAATGAAAACAGTAGTGAATAATTTCCTCAGAACACACCAAATATCACCACAATTTGTTCAGAGACTCATGAGGCCACAGAACACTGCTCAACTATGAATTGGGCCCTGGACTTTGGAACTTTGGGTCTGGAGGTTTTTTTGCATAACCATTGTGATATCTATCCTCCACCAAGTTTTTCCTCTTGGTCACTCTTGGTGAGTGTTTAAACTAAAAAATCTGTTCATAGTTAAAAAGCCCTCAGGCTCCCATACCATGCAGGGAAGATAAATAACATACAAATCACAAACAACATAAGAAGGGTTTAACAACCATTGTGCTTCACCTCAGGGATTGAGATAACACTGAAATAACTGTTGAGGTCTGCAACTGTGAACTCTTAAGTACCTTACTTAGACATAGGTCAACCCAGGTAAGTGTGATCAGTAGATATCTGAAAGCTGAAATGGCTGAGTTAAGAACACTACTAATTAAACAGCTAGTACAGTATCTGAATAGGGTAACAAAATAGTTGAGCTACATAAAATAGCAGAAAGGATTGAGAACAGAAAAACTGAGGTTGAAAACAGAATTAGCAAGATTGAAGATACATTAGAGGAAACTCAGACAGAAGTACGAGAACTAAAAGTAAGTCATGAGATACTGTATACAACAACAGAAACACATGGGATGGCTCCAAAAGTAGTAATATACACATTATTGGCTTACCAGATGAAGAGTTGAAGGTGAAGAAAGAATTCTAGATGATATGATAGCTGAGAACTTTTCTACCATAAACAACATAAAGGACATAAAGGTTCAAGACTCCCAGAAAGTCAAAAACAAAATCAACCCAGACATAAAGACACCAAGATAACTCATATTTATAATGAAAGAGAATAAGGATAAAGAAAGGATCCTGAAGGCTTCAAGAAAAAAAGATTTAACTACAGAGGAAAACCCATAAGATTATCAGTAGAATTTTCCACGCAAACTCTAAAGGCAGGAAGAGAAAGGCAACATATATTGAGTGCTCAATGAGAAAGACTTTTAACCAAGGTTATTTTATCCTGCTAGATTCTCATACAGACTGGATATAGACATAAAAACCTTCTCAGACAAGCAACAGTTGAAGGAATCAACTATCACTAAGCCTGCCCTGAAAAAAAAAATTGTGAAAGGTCTCCTATAAACAATCAGATTATCATAAACATGCCATACAACAGAACACTCTAAAAAATCTACAATAATGGCATTAAAATATCTGCATTCTATAAAATCAATAAATGTCAATGGCCTGAATTCATCTATTAAAAGGCAAAGAGTAGGAAGATGGCTGAGAAAACAAAACCCAAACATATTTTGTCTGCAGGAATCCCACCTAACTCAACAAGACAAACACAGAATCAAAATGAAAGGATGTAAATGGTCAAACAAGCTAATGGACACCAAAAAAGGGCAGGAACAACTATTCTCATATCTGACACAATGGACCATAAAATAATAGGTATGCACATTACTTAATGCTCAGAGGATCATTCAATCAAGAGTACTTAATAATTATTAACATTTATGTCCCAATGGGAGACCATCTAAATATATCAAACAGGTACTGAAAGAGCTATAGAAATATATTAACAGCAACACATTAATATTAGGGGAGTTCAACACCCCACTCTCTCAACTTTACAGATCATCTAGGCAGAAAATTAATAAAGAAATGAGGGAACTAAGTGAAGTGACAAATAAACTGGAACTATTGGACATTTTCTGAGTCATTCACCCCAAGAAACTGGAGTACACATTCTATTCAGGTCCACAAGGGTCATTCTCAAGGGTAGATCATATGCTAGGGCACAAAGACAGTGTCAATAAAGTCAAAAGAATTGAAATCATCCCAAGCATCTTCTCATACCACAGTGGAATTAAATTAACACTTAACAACAAACAAAAAATTGGTAAAAATCCCAAAATATAGAAACTCAACAGTATACTACTTAACAACTTCTGAGTCCAAGAGGAAGTTAAGGGAGAAATTAAAATATTTTGAGAATCCAATAAAAATGAAAACACAAACTATCAAAATATTTGGGACACAACTAAGGCAGTTCTGAGGAGGAAATTCATAGCCATACAAGCACAAATTTAAAAACAAGAAAAGGCTCAAATAAACAACCTGAATGCATACCTTAAAGACTTAGAAGAAAAGGAAGAAAGGAACCATAAAGCAACCAGAAGGACTGAAATAACTAAAATTAGGGCAGAAATAGATAATAGAAACCTAGTAGAAAATTATAGATCCATTTAAAGAATCAATGAAGCTAAATGTTGGTTCTTCAAAAGAGCAAACACATCAACAAACCCTTAGCCAGACATTAAAAAAATAAAATAAAAAGACACAAATAAATAGGATTGTATATGAAAGAGGAGGTAACACAACAGACACCACAGAAATCCAAAGTATAATGTGAGGCTTCTATGAATAACTATATGCCAACCAAGCTATAGATCCTGGAAAAAACAGATGAGTTCCTACATACACACACACCTTCAAAATTAAAAAAGGGGAACTGGAAAATATGAATAGGTCAATCATAACCAAAGAAATTGAAACAATTATCAAGAACCTTCCCAAGACTAAAAGTCCTGGACCAGATGGTTTTACAAATGAATTCTACAAAATTTTCAAGTAAGAGTTAATTCTTAAAAGTAGGGGCTTTTAAGAATCTCCCAAAAGATTGAAGAGACAGAAATACTCCCTACCAGCTTCTTTGAATCCAACATTACCCTAATACCAAAATCAGAAGAGAAGAAAAAAAAAAAAAGAAAGAGAGAGAGAAAAAAAAGAAAAATGTAGATCTATATCTCTGATGAACATAGATGCTTAAATGCTGAAAAAAATTTGAACCAACTGGATACAGCAATATATTAAAAAGATTTTTCAGTATGACCAAGTAAGGTTTATCCCAGGGATGCAAAGTTTGTTTTAATATATGTGAATCAATCAACATGATCCCCCACATCAATAAAAGCAAGGCCAAAGCCACACAATAGACACAAGAATAGCCTTTGATAAACTCCAACATTTTTATATGATCAAAAACTACAAAAATGGGAGAAGATGGGGAATCCCTAAGATAGTGGAGTCTATATATAGCAAACTTACAGCCAACATCAAAATCAATGGTGAAAAACTGGAAACATTCCCCCTCAGATCAGGTACTAGATAGGGCTGCCCACTATTATCATTACTACTCAACTTAGTTCTGGAAATTTTTGCTGTAGCAGTCAGGCAAGAATAAGGAATTAAATAGATATAGATTGGAAGTGATTAAGTCAAACCCTCACTAATTGCAGATAATATTATAGTATACATAGAAAAGTCCAAAGAATCAGCAGGAAACTGAAGGACATTATTAGGCAATATAGTAAGGTGTCAAACTACAAAATTAGCATACAAAAGTCAGTGGAATTCCTGTATGCAAAAACTAAGTTAGTAGAAGAACAAATTTAGAAATCAATATCTTTTATTAGCAACAAAAATATCTACAAATAAACCTAACAAAATAAGTGTAGGACTTGTTTGCTGAAAATTACCAGTTTCTATTCAAAAATAGAAAAAGACACAAAGAAGTGGAAAGATATTCCATATTCATGTGTTGGAAGAATTAACATCATTAAAATAAATATACTGAGGGGCAGAGCCAAGATGGCAACTTAGAAATAACACCTATCATAAGCTCCAAAAAAAATAGCAGCTTACAATCTGGGATTCTATGGAGAGGGTAGGATAATTAGTGTGCCCATGAAAGGGTGAATAAAGTGTGGTCAGGGTGACACCAAAATAAAGTCTTATAACCCAATCTTGGGCTCGCAAACAGAGGTCAAATGGACATAGAAAGGAAAATCTTTGGCTTCACCATTTCTGAACTCACCATTCTCCCCCCTTCCACCTCAAGAAGACAGGCCAGCGGCTCCTAGCATGCTTCCTGCAGAGATATTTTCTTTACCAAGATTCATGGCACAGCAGTGGTGTCATTCCAAGCCTTTTTCTTTTTCTTCCCTATCTATCTATCTATCTATCTATCTATCTATCTATCTATCTATCTATCTATTTTAAGTGGCTGGAGATCTATTTGAGTGAAAAAAACCTGACCAATCAGAGCCTCAGTGGGAAAGAATACCTGGAGGTTTTTGTTTTTTTTTTACTTCTTAAAGTTGGTTGTCTTTGCTATGGCTGCATCCAGCCAATCAGGAGTGTCCGAAGCTGCAGACTGACTGTTAGGGTCTTTTACCCTATGTTATTTTATTAGTGTTATTATTATATATACAAGTGGCTTTCTCCTCCTTTTAGGATGACCAAAATTAACTGCTCTTGCCTTTTACATTGATAGATGACTGGGTTTCCTATCCATTTTGAGAAGATCTTGTTTATCTCTCCCTCTTCCCTCCTTTTTCTCTCCTTCTAGCTAATTAAAAAAAAAAAAACCTCTTTCCTTTCACTGCTTTTTTTTCCCCTTCCTTCTTCTTTTTTTCCATCTTTTGCTTTATGAATTCACTGATACTCGATTGTGAGGTATTTTGTGGAAAAAAATCTGACTCAGAGTGAACTCTGTGTGTATGACGATATTTTTTACTTTCTGTTTTCTACTTGCTATCCATAGAACTTATAGTGTACAGTAGATTTGCATAATTTTCTACTCCTGATTTCCCTTTTTTCTATTCCTTTTATTTTGATTTTGTTTGCTATTTTTTCTTGGACGGCAGGTGTTGTTTGGCTAATGAATATTGGTTGAACTGCATCAATCCTTGCTGCAGTTGCTATTGTTGTAATTTCTGAGGCTTGTGACTGCTTTTGTGAAAATTCTTTAGTAATTTACAATTACAGAAAAGAAAAATAAAAAACACATCAGTAAAAAAAATGGTTAAAATAAAAGCAAATAAAACTGCTACCAAAGTGAATTAGAATAGGAGCCCTGAAGAAACTTCAAATCAGTCAGAAGTAACCATAGATTAAAAAAAAAAGTATGCAAGCAATTGTAAACCTAATAATCACAGAAATGAAGACAACTATGGAAGAAAGGGCTATCAGAATTAGGGAAACAACAGAAGAGACCCTCAAGGAAAACACTAGCTATCTCGAGTTAATTAGAGAACTGAAACCTGAAATAGCTGAGCTAAAACGTCAATTAGCAAAACAAACTAATAATTAAACTGAAGAATGAAGGTAAGGGAAAGGAAAGCAGATTAACAGAAGCAGAAAACAGAAATCCTCAGAAAGAAGATGAGCTAGAGAAAACTAAGAAAGAGGTAAAAGAGCTCAAAAAGAGATTGAGAGACACTGAAAACAACAACAGTGTCATATGGGATGAACTCAAAAGAAGCAACATTCATATAGTTGGCCTACCAGAGGAAGAAAGAGAGGAAAGAGAAATAAACATCCTAGAAGAAATAATAGAAATGAAACCTCCCAGACCAAAACAACAGAAAGGATATTAAGATTCAAGAGGCCAAGAGAGTCCCAAACAGAATCAACCCAGACCTGAAGAGCCCAAAATATACCATTGTTACAATGAAAAGAAGTAAGGATAAAAACAGGATCTGAAAGGCTGCAAGAGAAAAAAAAATTCACATACAGGGGGAAACCCGAAAGACCGTCAGCAGACTTTTCCACTCAAACTCTAAAAGCAGAAGAGAATGGCAAGATATCTATCAAGCCATCAATGAAAAAAGTTTCAATCAAGGATAATATATCCTGCTAGACTTTGACTCAAGCTAGATGGAGGGATTAAACCATCTCAGACAGACAACAGTTAAGGGAGGCAATCATCACCAAGCCTGCCCTGAAAGAGGTTCTAAAAGACATCTATAAACAAGAACATCACCATAATTCTTGCCATACATCAGAGCAAATAAAAATTGTTGAATAATGGCACTACAATATGTTAAATCCATAATGTCAATAAATGTCAGTGGCTTAAACTGACCCATTAAAAGGCACAGAGTGGTAGGATGGATCAGAAAACACAACCAAACCATATGCTACTTGCAAGAATCCCACCTGACCCAACAAGACAAACACAGATTTAAAATGAAAGGAAGGAAAACTATCATATAGGCTAATTTGCCACACACAAAAAAAAGAAAAACAGGAACAGCCATCATAATCTCTGACACCATAGAATTTAAATTATATAAAGGATCAAAAGAAATCCAAGGTAATTACATAATGATCAGAGGATCAGTCAACCAAGAAGATATAAAAAGTATTAACATTTATGCACCCAATTAGGGCCCATATAAATACATTAAACACCTACTAAAAGAACTACAAAAATATGTTAATAGTAATGCAGTAATAATGGGAGACTTCAACACCCCACTCTCACACTTAGACAGATCAGTGAAGCAGAGAATCAACAAAAAATCAAGAGAATTAAATGAAGAGAGAGACAGAGTAGACCTCCTAGACATTTTCAGCGTCTTCACCCCAAAAAAAGAAACTGGAATACACATTATTTTCAAATCCAAATAACACATCCTCAAGGATAGATGACATTAGGCTACAAGAGAGTATCAACAAAATCAAGAGCATTGAAATCATCCCAAGTATCTTCTCAGACCACAGTAGAGTAAAGCTAACATTTAACAACAAACAGAAAATTACTAAATGCACAAAATTTGTAAACTCAACAACATGCTGCTTAAGAACAGCTAGGTCAGAAAGGCGCTCAAGCAAAAAATTTAAATGTTCCTGCAAACAAATGAAAATAAAGACACAAGCTATCAAAATATTTGGGACACAGCTAAAGCAGTACTGGAAAGGAAACTAATAGCCATACAATCACACATTAGAGAAGAAGAAAACAACCTGACTGCACACCTTAAGGACTTAGAGTAAGAGGAAAAAAGGAACCATAAAGCAACCAGAAGGATGAAAATAACTAAAATTAGAAAAGAAATAAACAACATAAAAAATAAGAGAACTCTACAAAAGATTAATGAAGCTAAATGTTGGTTCTTTGAAAAATTTTTAAAAAATTACAAACCCTTAGTGAGACTCACTAAAGAGAAAAAAGAGGAGACTCAAATAAATATAATTGTAATATAGAGGAGATATCAAAGCTGACACCACAGAAATCCAGAAAATCATGTGAAATGTTTATGAAGAACTATACACCACCAAGCTAGAGAAACTGGAAGAAATAAAAGAATTCCTAGAAACATATACCCTTCCAAAACTGAACCAAGAAGAACTACAAACCAAAACAGTGTGGTCCTGGAGGTGGCACCATGGATAAAGCATTGGATTTTCAACCATGAGGTCCTGAGATCGATCCCTGACAGCACATGTACCAGAGTGATGTCAGGTTCTTTCTCTCTTTCTATCTTCCTTATAAATAAATAAACAAACAAATTATTTTTAAGTAAAAACCTAAATGGACCAATCACAGACAAAGACATCGAAGCAGTCATTAAGAATCATCCCAAAACAAAAGTCCTGGACCAGATGGCTTTACAAATGAATTCTACAAAACCTTCAGGAAACAGTATACTTCTAAAGCTTTTCCACAAGATTGAAAAAAGAAGAACACTCCCTTACACCTTCTATGAAGACAACATCATCCGGATACCAAAAGCAGATAGGGATACAATAAAAAAGGAAAACTACAAACCAATTTCTCTGATATGCATAGATGACAAAATATTGAACAAGATCCTGGCCAACTGGATACAGCAGTATATCAAAAAGATTGTTCATCATGACTAAGTGGGATTTATCCCAAAAATGTAAGGCTGGTTCAACATCTGTAAGTCAACCAATGTCATTTGCCACATCAATAAAAGCATAACCAAAAACCACATGATTATCTCAATAGATGCAGAGAGAGCCTTTGACAAAGTCCAACACCCATTCATGATCAAAACCCTACAAAAAATGGGAATAGATGGGAAATTCCTCAACATAGTAGAATGCATATATAGCAAACCTACCGCCAATAGTATACTCAAGTGACAGAAGCTGAAAGCATTCCCCCTCAGATTGGGGACTAGACAGGGCTGTCCCTTAGGATCATTACTCTTCAACATAGTATTGGAATTTCCTGCCATAGCAATCAGGCAAACGAAAGAAATCAAAGGAATACAGATTGGAAGGGAAGAAGTCAAGCTCTCACTATTTGCAGATGATATGATAGTATACATAGAAAGACCTAAAGAAGCCAGCAGAAAACTATTGGAAGTTATTAGGCAATATAGCAAGGTGTCAGGCTACAAAATCAATGTACATAAATTAGTGGCATTTCTTTATGCAAACACTAAATCTGAAGAAGAGGATATCTAGAAATCACTTCCATTCACTGTCGCAGCAAAATCAATAAAATGCCTAGGAATAAACCTGAGCAAAGAAGTGAAAGACTTGCAAACTGAAAACTATGAGTCACTATTCAAAGAAATATAAAGTGATACCAAGAAATGGAAAGACATCCCATGCTCATGGATTAGAAGAATAAATATCATCAAAATGAATATTCTCCCCAGAGCCACATACAGTTTTAACACGATATCAATCAAAGATCTACCAAGCTTCTTTAAGAGGATAGAACAAAAAGCACAATCATTTATCTGGAACCGGAAAACACCTAGAATCACCAAAACTATCTTGAGGAGAAGAAACAGAAATAGAAACATCACACTCCCAGATCTCAAACTATATTATAAGGCCATCATCATCAGAACAGCCTGGAATTGGAACAAAAATAGGCACACAGACCAGTGGAACAGAACTGAAATCCCAGAACTAAACCCCCACATCTATGGACATCTAATCTTTGATAAGGGTGCACAAGTATTAAATGGAAGAAAGAGGCTCTCTTCAATAGATGGTGCTGGGAAAATTGGGTTGAAACATGCAGAAGAATGAAATTGAACCATTTTATCTCAACAGAAAAGTCAACTCCAAATGGATCAAGAACCTGGATGTTAAACCAGAAACTATCAAATATTAAGAGAAAATCTTTTGGTTGAAGGTGATGGCGAAAGTTCAGCTTCACACGTGGGTGGGGGGTGCAGGGGAATGAGACAGAGTTGTTTCATGGTGGGAATAGTGTTTATGTACACTCCTATTAATTTGTAGTCATATAAATTACTATTTAATTAGTATGAGAGGGGATAAATCCATTGAATGTCTCAAACTTTTTAATGCACAGACCATAGGTTGTGTCTTTCATATGCTGCCTCTCTTAGAAGCTTAGACTAGAGAGAACAGAAGCAACCAGTGGCACAACTATATACAAATACTGTCTAAGGACATAAAATATGGTGATGTTATGTATGATACAGCAAATCCTAACAAAGGGATTTTTCAATGTCAAACCAACTGCCATATAATTTGATTATGGCATTAACTATCTATTGCCTTCTTAAACCCTAAGACAGCAGGAACCTCCCACTTAACTCTATAAAGCCCAAATTTACCCCAGTCCTGGAACCTCTAGAGTGAGGCTCATTTACCTGTATGCTTCTCTCAGTTCATACCAACTGATGCTTCATCTGCCAGTCCCAACCTAATTAATGCAAGGAGTACCACATCTTCATGCTTCACTTAGGACTGTGTCTAGAGACATCAGGTGTGGAATGTTAACCCTTCATCCTCATTACTATGGTGAGACCTTTCCTTTCTCACAGAACTCCTTAATTCCATTTCAGGTGGTTCACTTCCTAACAAAGTCCCAAAACCAAGATATAGACCAGGTCCCATGAGATAGTGCATAAGTACATATGTATTCTATTTTTTCCTGCAAACAATGGCAGTCAGCTGTATTTTGTAAGGCCTGGAGAGTATCTGAGAAGTATGTGTCAAAAATATAATTGAGGGGAGTTGGGCGGTGGCGCAGCGGGTTAAGCACACGTGACCCAAAGCACAAGGACTGGCATAAGGATCCCGGTTCGAGCCCCCCGGCTCCCCACCTGCAGGGGAGTCACTTCACAAGCGGTGAAACAGATCTGCAGGTGTCTTTCTCTCCCCCTCTCTGTCTTCCCCTTCCTCTCTCCATTTCTCTCTGTCCTATCCAACAACAATGACATCAATAACCACAACAATGTTAAACAACAAGGGCAACAAAATGGAAAATAAATATAAAAAAAATTAAAAAAATATAATTGAACCAATTTCTAGCTCCCCACATCTCATTTCTGCTTAACATTGGATGAACGGAAGAGATCGATTTACTTGCAACTAAATTTCAATGCATAGCATTTATTTACTATAAAAGTGGTTCTGATGGGACCTGGTCTATATTTAGGTTTTGGGACTTTGTTAGGAAGTGATCCACCTGAAATGGAATTAAAGAATCCTATGGGAAAGGAAAAGACTCACCCAGGTATTGAAGCTGAAGTGTTGACAGGCATATGTTCACATGCATGACAGGCATATGTTCTCATGTATACATAAATGAGGGCAAAATATATACCTGAAAACAAAAGTGAACAACAGTCTGCAGTGAGTCAATGTATGAAGCAAGCAACTAGAAAGACCTAAAAAAAAAAAAAAACACCATAAAGTTCCTAATGAAATAATGTTTACTTAGACTTAGATACCTTCCTCATATACTTCCTATTTACACTCCAAAGATAACCTTATCAAAGTAAGGACTGCAAAAGATGAATAAGGGCAAGAGACTGGTATACTTTCATGATGACTCTTTTATCACTATCAGGCCACCCCTTCATCTGGGGCCCTAGTTGGGGAGTCTTGATATCCCCAAACAGATATGATAGGCCTAGAGGTTGAATATATCCCTCTCTTCATTGTTACAGGTCATCTCTATGAGGAACAACACAATAGACTCCTTGGTGGGCCCCCATGGGACTTTGCCCTCAATGTGGATCAACAATGGTAGAGAATGCTCCATCCTCTGAAGGGAGGCCGTACAACATATTCTATGATATACCTGAGGAAGATGGGTCCTGATATTGGGACAGCTTGAAACATAGGCTACTAAGCTAAATATGAGCCCCAGATGACATCAAATTGATGGGTTCTACAGTCGACAATATTTATACACCTTTCCCATAGTTGGGAGCTACTCTCTTCCCTGGTCCAGCTTTCTGGTCATTTTTCCAGCCATGACATTACCTCCCCAGACAATAACTAGGATCCACCTGCATATCAGACATCAGGATCAGGAAGAAAAAAAAAACTGGTATACTCATGGGCCCTTTGGAATATAACTAAAATAGGCCTACTAACTATTTACAAAATGGAGACCCCCCCCCCCAAGTCTTCATCTGCACTAGTGCAGCCTTTAGGTTCATGAATAGTCAATAATTTGTTTGGCTTTATAAGTTAACTTTTTTTCAGCCACCAGGTTCCAGATGCTACCATGATGCCAACAAGACCTCCCTGGACAGAAAACCCAACCAATGTGTCCTGGAGCCCCACTTCCCCAGAACCCTGCCCCTCTAGGGAAAGAGGAGACAGGCTGTGAGTAAGGATTCACCTGCCAACACCCATGTTTAGTGGGGAGGCAATTACAGAATCCAGATCTTCCACCTTCTGTACCCCATATTGACCCTGGTTCCATACTCCCAGAGGGATAAAAAATAAGAAAGCTATCAGGGGAGGGGCTGGGATATGGAGTTCTGGTGGTGGGAGTTATGTGGAGTTGTACCCCTCTTATCCTATTGTTTTTTTCTCAGTGTTTCCTTTTTATATAAAGGGAAAAAATGCATTTTAAAGACATCTTCAGTGATACAACTCTAAGTACAAAGAAGACTAGATCAAAAATAAACCAATGGGACTATATCAAATTAAAAAGTTTCTGCACAGAAAAACAAAACAAAACAAAGAAACACACCTCAAACAAAGAGACTCCTTACAGAATGGGAGAAGATATTTATATGCTATATATCAGACAAAAGATGAATATATTAAATATATAAGGAGCTTACCAAACTCAGCAAGGAGAAAATAAATGACCCAATCCAAATGTGAGGAGAGGTTATGAACAAAATACTCACGAAAGAGATCCAAAAAGCTAGCAAACATGAAAAAAAATGTTCAAATTAGTAAAGTAATTTACATGTATTAATATGAATACTTAGAATTTTAAGTTGACTTTTAGTAATTTCAGTTACAGTGTAATCTGGCCAAGATAATGTCTACTTTCATAAGTTTAATTAATTAATTAGTTTATTTAATTTTATCTTCATAAAGTTACTGGAGTTCTGTATGCAATACAAATCCACCACTGTCAGTGGATATTTTTCTCTCTCTTCTTTTTTCTTCTCTTCCCACTGTTTTTCCTTTCCTCACCTCTTCCTTTGCTTATCACTTTTTTTCTTTGATAACACAAAGAGCAAAAGGGACAGGGAGAAACAGAGAGAAAGAGAAAGAGAGACCCCTGGAACATTGTTTCAACTCTTGTGAAGCTTCCATCCAGCAGGCGATGACTGGAGCCTTGGACCTGGAGCCTTAAACATGGTTAACATGTGCATTCGATTAGGTACACACCACTGCCTGACCCTTATCAATGTGTGTGTGTGTGTGTGTGTGTGTGTATAATTAGAGACAGTAGATACATATAAAAATAAAGTCAAGAATGATTTTTTTTATAACTGTAAAAAGTTGTATATGTCTTCAGCTTTGGTAAATTTGTAAAAAAAAATATCATCAAATATTTATTTACTTCTCAAGAAACCAAGCTAATATCAGGTGGAGAGTTTATAGGATTTCATTAAAAATATCAATTTTCCTTGCCTCTTTAACAATAAGACAGTGTGTCTGGACTGAATTTTTTTCTTTTTTCTTTTTCTAAACTTAATTTTCTAACCTGTCTCTTTTGCTCCAACTTGGAGACTTATCCTCTTTTCCCTTTTAAACTCTAACAGTGTTCTAAACATAAAGATATATATATATATATATATATATATATATATATATATATAATTAAACAATACTCTGTGATAATATAAGTCAAATCAATATTGATTTGGCTTATATTATCACAGAGTATTGTTTAATTTTCTACTAATAATAGAGAAATTTTAGGTTTTTCAATTCAAGAGGAAAGGACTGATAATCAAAGTGGTTATGGATCCCTGTACAGATTATTTAAATTTCAGCACAAACAACTGCTGGTTATTCATTACCCTGGAAGGGGAAGTTTCATAAGCCATGAAAAATAGTGCTACAGATCTCTCTCTCTCTCTCTCTCTCCATATATATATATATATATATATATATATATATATATATATATATATATATATCCCACACCCCATCCTCATCTATCAAATAAAAAAAATATAGGAAAAAAAAAAGAAAATACAGCTGTGGAATCTTAATAATGACACAGAGTCCCAGCAATAATCCTGGTGAAGAAAGAAAGATAGAAAAGAAAGGATATAAAAAGTAAACTTAATTGGAATATTACACCAAAGTAAAAGACTCTGGGGTGGGTGGGTGTGTGGGGAGAAAAAAAAATAAAAATAAAAAGTAAACTTAAGATGTAGACATTTAAAATAAAATATTGTATAATCTGAAGTTGAGTAATTTCTCAAAACTTGGCTTCCTTCATTAGATCTAAATCCTGTTCAACTTTAGTAGCAATATAATTGAAATTATAGATGATATTTGGCTGAGAAGCACTTACTTATAACCTATGCAATTAAAACACGATAGCTAAGCCTATCTCTGGGAATTTATTCTTTATTATAATTCATTCAAAATTTAAAATGTATTTTTTAAGAATTTACCTAAATCTGATTTGTTCATACATAATAAATATATTCACAGTTTCAAGTTGATAAAGTAGGCTCTAATTTAGACAGGTATTGGGAGAATTTTCTAAAAAGTTTTTTTTTAGGTTTTGTGCACTTTTAATAACTTATGCTAAATAGGTTATCAAAGTTAATTACCTTGGCATAGCTTCTGCTGTGAATTGGAAATAGGATAAAATAGATAAACTTTGGAGAACTTTAAGCACTTTGAGGTATGCTATATAAGAAATGGGGTCAATGTGAATTGAGGAAGTAGATATGTTTAGTAACTGGGAATACTAATGTGTACTGCCTTACAAAGTAATCTAGGTATGAAATCTATTTAAGCACATAAATCCCAGACCATTAATTACTGTTATATGTAATCATTACAAAGAAGAGATCCTCTCTTTTTCTTAGTACAATGGTGATTTGCAAATATTTTTTTGTTTCTACTGTAATGAGAAGCCTTAGAATGTATTTGTTATCAAATCTCAAAGGATACCATAACTTAAAAGGTTTCTAATCTAATGCGTTTTATCGGTGTGAAAGTAGTTTTCTCAAATTTATAATCAGGACTGATAAAACTTGCAGAGAAATGGCTTTCATTTACACAAATGTATTATGGGCATTGGATGCATAGGTTAATATAAATGCTACAGAAGGGATTGCATTGTGAGGTTCTCTGAAGGCTATATAAGCACTGATACTCTCATGTACATTCCTCATGTAACTGGTAGATCATAAGATTTTACTTAAATTTACCAGTTTAGTATGATTCTAGCTTAGTAACAGAATATCCCACTTAGTACCAACTTGATAGTAGGAAAAAAAAAAACACATTCCTCAGGTGGGAAATTTGTCCTACTAAGAGTTCTACATTGACACCTAAATTGTACCGTGGACTTCATTCTTCATTGTCTTCTTTCTATATTTTACTATTGGTAGATATAATAGAAGGTAAAAGAAATGAAATACATAAGCATTTTTATGTAGTTTCAAAAATATTTATTCATCAGAGAGACCATTTGTAGTGCCAAGGATTAAACACAGGACTTTGTTTTTTTATTATTATATTTTATTTATTTATTACTGGGTAGAGACAGAGAAATTGAGAGAGGAGGGAGAGATAGAAAATGAGAGACACAAAGAGACACCTTTAGCACTGTTTCACCACTTATGAAGCTTTCACCCCTGCAGAAGGGGACCAGGGGCTTAAACCCAGATCCTTGTGCAATGTAATGTGTATGCTTAACCAGGTGTGCCACTACCCAGCCCCTAGACACAGGACTTTGTATATTTATGTTTTAAGCAACAACATTTGTAATGACCGAAATTAGGAAGCAGCCTACATGTACAACAACAAATGAGTGTCTATATCTAGGTTTTGGGACTTTGTTAGGACGTGAACCACCTGGAATGGAATTAGAAGGGCAAGAGACCAGCATCTTTTATTGATGACTTTTTAGTCACTGTCAGACCACCCCATCAGCTGGGGCCCTATTGCAGGAGTCCTGAGGTTCCCAAACAGACATGATGGGCCTACACCTCAAATAAATTGCTCTCCGCAATATTACCAGTCATCTCTATCAGGAACAACAAAACAGACCCCTTTTGTGGGCCCCGATAGGACCTTGCCCTCAACTTTGATCAACAACATTAGAGAATGTTCCATTCTCTGAAGGGAGACTGGCCAACATACTCTATGCTACACTTGAGGAAGATAGGTCCTGATATTGGGGCAGCTTGGAACATTCCTACTCATGACCACAAAATGGGAGATCAGATCTACAGGGATGTAGAGGTCACACGGGTTCCTAAGATGAATATGGGCCCCAGATCACATCAAATTGATGGGGTCTAGAGTCAACAATATTTATACATCGTTCCCATATTCGGGAGCTACTCTCTTCCCTGATCCAACTTTCTGGTCCTTTTTCCAGTCATGACATCATCTCCCCAGACAATAACTTGGATCCACTTGCATATCAGATTTCAGGCTCAGGGAAAAAAAAAAAAAAGCAAACACTATAGCCACAGGCCCTTTGAAATATAACTAAAATATGCCTACTAGCTATCTACAAAATGGAGACCTTCCCCCCAACAACTCTTCATCAACACTACTCCAGCCTTTAGGTTCATGATTAGTCAACAGCTTGTTTGGCTTTATATGTTAACTCTATTTTCATCCACCAGGTTCCAGATGCTAGCATGATGCTAACCAGACTTCCCTGGATGGACAACCTCACTAATGTGTCCTGGAGCTCCAATTCCCCAGAACCCTACCCCACTATGGAAGGAGAGAAGCAGGCTGGGAGTATGGATCGACCTGTCAATGCCCATGATCAATGGGGAAGCAATTACAGAAGCCAGACCTTCCACCTTCTGCATCCCACAGTGACCTTGGGTCCAGATTCCCAGAGGGTTAAAGAATAGGAAAGCTATCAGGGGAGGGGATGAGACACAGAGTTCTGGTGGTGGGAATTGTGTGAAGTTGTACCCCTTCTATCCTATGGTTTTGTCAGTTTTTCCTTTTTTTATAAATAAAAGAAAAAAATGAGTGTCTAAGAAAGTTGTGGTTTATCTACACAATGGAATAGCACTCAGTTGTAGAAATGATGAAGTCATCTTCACCTCTATTTGGATGGAACTTGAAGGAATTATGATTAAGTGGGATGAACCAGAAAGAGCAGGATATTATGAGATGGTTTCACTCATCGGCAGAACTAAGAATTAAGTATAGAAAGGGGAAATATAAAGTTGAATTGGCTTGGTGTATTACACCAAAGCAAAGGACACTGAGAAAGGAGGGGTGAGAGAAGGTGGTGGTTTAGAGAGTGTTCTGGTGTATGATGGTAGAAAAGGACAGACGTTGAAGTTTTAGAATTATTTGAAGACAGTCAACCATGGCAAGATAAGAGACACTCATATGTCAATGACTATACTGTAAATCATTAATTCCCACTCCAATTAAAAAAATTATCCAAGCAAGTCCTGGACACTGCCACAGTAATACATACCCAGATAATATACTTAATTTTCTTTTGGAGCTATTATCTTATAGTTTAGAAGACTTAACCTATTCTCACTAAAGTGACAGTGATCTTTGAAGAACTAGTTTCAGGCACACCAGGGTCCTTAATGAACAGTGGGAATAATATTTCCATCCACAACTACTTATATTGAAAAATAAAAGGTAGATAATAACAAAGGGAGGATATTATTATAAACACTTTCAAAGTAGAATCTTTGAGTGGTTTCTCTTTGGGAATGAGGGAATGAGATAACAATTTATTACAACACAGGATCAAGCAAGTGTTGTTTTTATTATGTTCTTAGAAATTTGTGTTAAGATGCCAGGATCTGAACATTTAGAAAATGAAAATGATAAATAGAAAGATTAATGACCTTAGGGAAATGAAGTGGTAGATGTCTAGGTACATATAAAACATTTTTTAATAAATGTATCTGAAGTTTATAATCTCCTGTTTGATAAACAGAAAACAAGAAACTGACTTATTTGATTAAACTTTGTAATATATGCACTTTATTAATGATAATGTAGAACTCAAAGGATATTCAGAAGTTGAGATACGAACAAAAGTTGTGTAACTGGTGTTGATAAGATGGCAGAAGCTAAAAATTCACTCAGTAAGGTAGAATCATTCAGAATGTACTTCTTTGGCCTGCTCAAATGAAATGTGTTAAATTCACTTCCCCTTACTCAACATACTTCCGAAACCAAGACTCTATTCAGTGACCTCTCCACCTCTCAATAGCTTTCTTGTCCCTCTTTGAAATGTCAGACTCTTGAAGAATGAAGTATTTTATTCTACCATCTAGCTTAGGTGTGATTCCTAGAAAGTAAATCCTAAGAAGTAAATTGGTGGTGTGTATAAGTTATTCGTTAAAGGGCAGAATCCCATGGAAATTATGAAAGAAAGAGGAAAAGTAGGACAGGAAAAGGGAAGAGAGCAAATTCCAGCAAGCAAGTTTTCAGAAGAAAAGTTTCAGTTTCAACTAATACTGTACCACAACTTCAACATCTTTATTATGCCTCTGAATGTCTTTTCTTAAAAGTGATAATATATATAATTCTTTTAATGAGAGAAAAAATAATGGAGTACTACTCAGTTCTGTTAAAAGACAATGTTAGGAATTGAACCTGGGTTTTCAAATATGCAAAGTCTGTTGCTAGGATCTAGATATAAGGGTCTTGGTAGCAAACAAGGACATTGGCCATACTGCAAACGGGAAAGGGGAAATTTATTTGTTTATTTATTTATAAAATGGAAACATTGATAAGACCATAGGATAAGAAGGGTACAATTCCCAGTACCAGAGCTCCGTATCCCAACCCCTCCCCTGATAGCTTTCCTATTCTTTAACCCCTTGGGAGTATGGACCCAGGGTCACCATGGGGTGCAGAATGTGGAATTCTGGCTTCTGTAATTGATCCCTGCTGAACATGGATGCTGACAGGGCAGCCTGGAATGTTCCTATCCATGACCACAGAAGGCAAACTCAGATCTACAAGGGATGCAGAGGTTACATAGGCCCCTTTGCTGAACATGGACCCCATAACTAGATCAAACCAATGGAGTTTACAGTTAACAATATTTATACACTTTCCCCATATTTGGGAGCTACTCTCTTCCCTAATCCAGCTTTCTAGTCCTTTCTTTAACCATGACACAATCTCCACAGATAATAATCTGGGTCCATCTGCATACTAGATTTCAGGCTCAGGCAAAACTAGTAAATGCATGGGCCTCTTGGAATATATCTAAAATAAACCTACTAGTTTTTTTCCAAAAGAGAGACCCCAAATATTCATCTGCAATATACTTGCCTTTAGGTTGATGATTATTAGATGATTTGTTCTGATTTATATCAACTCTTTTTCAGCCACCAGGTTCCAGATGCTATGATGACGCCAACATGACTTCTCTGTACATATGACCCCACGTGGCAGTGAGTCCTGGATCCTCACCTCCCCAGACCTCTGCCCCACTAGGGAAATAAAGAGACAGGCTGGGACTATGGATCGACCTGCTAAGGCCTATGTTCAGATGAGAATCAATTATATACCTTCTACCTTCTACACCCCATAATGACGTTGGGTTGATACTCTCAGGGGGGATAAAGAATAGGAAACCTACCAAAAGAAGGGATGGGACATGGTGTTCTGGTGATGGGAATTGCATGGAATTGTACCCTTCTTATCCTATGGTCCTGTCAGTGTTTCCACTTTATAAATAAAAATTATATATGTAAAAAGAACCCTGAAGATAGTATGACCTAAAACATTGAACTATCTCCATAGCCTCAGAGTACCTTGACTAAGTTAAAGCAAATAGGCTTTCATACCAGCTTGAAATCTTTACCCCCTCCCTGTCCCACCTACCCCAGCCCTCCAGCTTCTAGCCTTCAAGTCATAAAAATATACAAGATTGTCCACCTGGGAGCTGCAGCAGGTTAAGTGCACACAAAGCAAAAGGGCTGGCCTAAGGATCCCGGTTGGAGCTTCTGGCTCCCCACCTACAGGTGGTCGCTTCACAAGCGGTGAAGCAGGTCTGCAGGTGTCTGTCTTTCTCTCCCTCTCTCTATCTTCCCCTCCTCTCTCCATTTCTCTCTGTCCTATCCAACAACAAGGACATCAGTAACAACAACAATAATAATTACAACAATAAAACAACAAGGACAACAAATGGAAATAAATATCAAAAATTAAAAAAAAAAGATTGTTCACCTTTGGATTGATTAAGTCAAAGAAGCTTCTATAGCATAGGGGAAGTCTACCAAAAATATATAGGTAGATTCAATATTAAAAAATAAAATATCACACATTGAGTGAAACAGCAGCTAAGTGTTTTTTTACAGGTTAGAGTTTGGATGTTACTATGAAGATATTAGGCCTCATTCCTTGGCTTATAAAGAATCACCTTTAAAGAATCTCTCTTTCCTTCCCTCTCTCTCTTTCTCTCTGAATCTTCTCCTCTTATGAGGACACCAGTCATATTGGATTATGGCCCATCCTAATGGTCTCATTCTAATCAAATTGCCTCTCTAAAGTCTATTATTTTTAAGATTTATTTTTTATTATCTTTATTGGATAGGGACAGTCAGAAATCGAGGTGGAAGAGGGAGATAGAGAGATAGAAAGACACCTGAAGCTCTGCTTCACCACTGGCAAAGTTTTCCCCTTTCAGGTGGGGACTAGGTCCTCTAAGCCAGATCCTTGTGCATTGTAAAATTTTAATAAATACAAATATCAGAAAATTATTAAGATAAAAACAATCGTCACATTGTAGTATAATGTATATAAATAGACTGGTTCCGCAATCAGTAAAATAAAGGAAAAAAAAAACTACAAAGAGTCTTGTCTGGGTGGGTGGTGGTATACATGTTACAATGTGCACATGCCACAATGCTCAAGGACCTGAGTTCAAGCCCCTGGTCACTACCTGCAGAAGGAAAGCTTTGCGAATGTTGCAACAATGCTGTAGGTGTCTCTCTGTATCTCTCCATCTCTATGTCTCCCTCCCTCTCAATTCATGGCTGTCTCCTTCCAATAAATAAATATAATTAAAAAACTCTAAAAAATAAAAAAGGAAGAGGTTTGTTAAAATGAAACTGTTACAGCTGATTAAAAAATAAAATCCATCTTGTGGTTCCAATATTCCAATATTAAGGCAATATTTCAAATAAAGGAAAGGCACAAAGAAAAATATTCTAAACAAACACAATATAAGCCAAACAATAAAAATACAACAAAATTGCATTCAAGGGATACAGAATTGTCCAAAATAGAGACCCAAAGATATAAGATTGACGAAAATAACTAGTTCATGATATAACAAAAAAATTGTTGCCTAGGATCAATTAGCATAGGAGCCCAAGTGTAAGAAGTTCACTGAAATAAATAAAATAGAAAAATTACTTACGAAAATATAACTATAAAATTATAGAAGGAAAGGTATAAAATAGAAATCACTAAAAACATCAGAGATGTGGGGAGTCGGGCAGTAGAGCAGTGGGTTAAGCACATGTGGCACAAAGTACAAGGATCAGCATAAGGATCCTAGTTAGAGCCCCCGGCTGCCCACCTGCAGGGGGTTTGCTTCACAGGCAGTGAAGCAGGTCTGCAGGTGTCTATCTTTCTCTCCTCTTCTCTATCTTCCCCTCCTCTCTCCATTTCTCTCTGTCCTATCCAACAATGACAATATCAACAACAATAGCTTCAACAATAAAAAAAGGGCAACAAAAAAGGAAATAAATAAATATTTTAAAAAATCAGAGATGGAAAAACAAAATTCAAAAATTAAAATAAGAATTAGATCAGACATCTTAATAACCATATTTAGTGTTAAGAAAACTGAATAATTATTTCTGAGAAAAAGTATTCCTGAACCAAAAATTTAAAAAAAACAACATAGTATGTACTTAAATTATAATAGGGACAGAGAGACATGGGGGGGGGGGAATAGCAAAAGATATATACCTGTATGCTACAAAGCTCCAGAAGTTTCTCCCCTATAGTTGGGGAAGAAGGACTTGAACCTGAGTCTTCCTGAATCATACCTTATGTGACTTTGCAGTGGTACTACCAGCCCCAACTGAAAAGAAAAAAATTAATCACTCATCAAATATAGTGACTACATCATTTCCTCTAACATTAAAATTAAAATATGAAAATACCCTCAGACTAAAAATATATGTCTTTACTGAACATGTAAGCTAACGCTAGAACTTCAAGTAACGTAGAAGTCTCTAGATAAAAAAAAAATAAATCAGACATACACAACTATGAATGTGTATGTATATTCTGATAAACCACACTGTGAAAATCAACATCAGAAATAGCCACATATTTATCCCTAGGGTGTCTGCACGTTACAGCTGAAAATTTTCACAGGAGGGTCACAATGGATTTCTATAAATAAAACTGACTATTCACAAACAATCATTCATGTGTTAGTAGCTTAGTAATAAGAAGTTTACTATGCTCATAATTCAGTCTATTTGGAACTCCTTTTTGGTATGGCAGGAATACGCAGTTATCAAGTTTTAGAGAGAATATATAATAACTGGAGTCAATGGATGGCAGGGGTTCGACTCAGTCAGCAACTCCTCATTTATCTGGTGATTGACATTGAGTCTTGGGTGAAACCTCACCCGAGACAGTTAATGAAGGACCTTCAAATGGTCTCTGGATTTTCTTTCAGTAGAACCATGCTTGAGTAATCCTGGATAATCAGAGGTTTTGTTTGCTGTTGATTTGTTTTTATTTTATTTTATTATTCTTTTCTTCTCATTTATTCTTCCTGCCTGCCTGCCCTCCTGCTGTTTTTTTCCCACCACGTTTAGCAAGAGGTCTTGATACCTACATTATAAATCCACCAATTTAAGCAGCCATGGTAAAGCATGACTGCAGGTGTCTGTCTGTCTACCCTCCTCTCATCTCAATGTCTTTCTCTCATTATACTATAATAAATAAGTAATGTTAAAAATAAACTTTTTACTTTTCAAATGGAGAAAAAGACCAGATGCAAGAGATAAAGCCTTGGTCCTGAGGTAAGTATACATTGAACTTTTATGGGTTGATATGGTGCGGGAGGGATAAAAAGGCAAACAGTAGATGTAGGTGTCTGGCTATTGATAACAAAACCTTAACTTCTTTCTCTCAACACATTATTGGATGTTTTTCATATTTCTCATGCCTGGTACCTGAAGTATGAGGGTAGAGGGGCAGCCTTGAAATGCTTCCTGGTTGTGACTGTTTGTTGCTCAACTCTTTTTCCGTAAGGAAAGCAGGAGTCCCTTTCTCTCTGACAGAACTATGAGTGACAGAACATGCACAAATGAGTTTAACAGACTCAGTCTTAGTTCATGAACCATATTATAAATGCCAGCCCAGAGGCAAACGCTATGGTGAAAATCATGTCTCCAACTAAGATTTCAACTATCAGTTGAAATCTTCACTTTAAATGACCAGTTTTCAAGAATGATTGAATCTCTGGCCAGAGTTATAGTTGAGAATATTGGGAATTTAGAGAGAAGGAAGAATATGTGTGAAACAAGAATCTCTGTTTACTTGCACTTCCATAAGAAGTGGGTGACTTAATACCGTATTATTTTTCTTACAGTTCTGGGTGTGTGGAACTTCCAAACCAAGATTCTTCCAGGGATTAAATTATGGTAAATTTAACACTTCCTGATTCTCAGATGACCTACAAGCCAAGGTGACAACGTTTCCTTTATTTGCTCCCTATATGAGTATTCCCGTGAGCATGCACCAGTGCTATTGTACTCAGTTCCCATCCTAATGGCCTCATTTAATTTCCTCCTAAAGACATTTTTTCCAATTATACTCACAAAGGGGCATTAAAGTTGCAGCAAGCGATGGGGAATAATTAAGGAATAAGGAGAGTGCTCATAAAATACTCAGATTAGTGCTTTAACACAAAGATGGGAAGACAGAAACAGATGAGAAGCAGTGTGTTGAAAGTACACTGAAGAGTGTGAGTCAAAAATGCTTCTCAATATACGTAAAAACAAATATTAGATAATGGATCATGACCTATGTGAATGATCCTTCGTGGTCTCATTCTTTACCTTCACTTTCTCATATGATTTTCTTCTGCTCTAAAATATAATGTGAATTTACCTATCCGTACACCTGCACTGTTACTTTTAAAATATATGCAGTTAGTTGAAAATAGTTGTAGTTTACTTAAGGTGCTTGGGTACTTATAATTATTATTTTTTAATATTTCTTTACTCATAATGAGAATGTGTGGGAGAGAAAGAGAATCCAAGCAACATTCTGATACTCATGGTGCTGTAGATTGAACTTAGAACCTTATGCCTGAGAATACTACACTTTTTATTCACTGTGCCAACTCTTCTGTCCCACATGAGAGAATGTTTTTTTAAAAATAATTTTGAACAATGTTCTGCTCATCTCTAGCTTGTTGCTATTTTGGGGACTGATCCTGGGACCTCTGATGCCTTGGGTATGAGAGCCTGTTGAGTAAGACCACTAAAATTTCTTCCCCTGCCTGGGTCTTCTTAATTGTCCATTGTATATCCTTGATGTAGACAGCAATTAACCTTGCAAAACTTAAGCCAAGTTTTCATATTTAGTTATGATAGGTTTAATAAAAATGCTTCTGTAAGAATCTCTCCTTAGGTCATTCCCCCTTATGATTGGATTGTCATATAGACAACACTTCACCTCTGTAAAAAATAATAATAATAATAATAATAAATCTCCCCACTCTTGCTTTATAACTGTCCCAGATGACCAGTTGCTCCTGTGGTGTCCTTCACACTGAAACCTTAACATCAACAATCTGGACACTTCTTGGGAGTTCATAATGCCGTCAGGATAAAATAAGAGCCCTGGCACTATTTCAGCACACATAATTGCACTCTTTCTGCTTAGTATTCCCTTCAGTTTTCAATTAAATGTTAACACTTCAGCCTATCAAATGCCTATGTGCCAGAGTATGGCAACTAGGCTCAGGTTTGGTTTTCACCTTCAAGATAGGTAAAAGTCTGGGAAAGCTATAAAGCCACAGTCTTAACTAGTGATCCTATGGAAATGAAAACACTAGTCAATTCCATGACAGATCTGACTTTCACCACTTATGAGGGATTCACAGACACTCTTTGCCTCTCACGTAAAGTTAGCAGTTTATCTGGAATAGTATTTGGACATTGTCCAAACTTTTATTGTTGAGTGACCTTTCTTGTTTTTTTAATGGAAAAGATAAAACAATTTTATACCTAAGAAACAGAATCTGGATAAATTGGTGGTGGCAGGAAGTGAATGATGAAAGTGCATCACATAATGTTGGAAAAGGCTATAAAGCCCCATAACCGCCACCTGCTTTCTAAATGATTATACCAGATAACAGAAGTCAGGCTAGCTCATTGGCAAATTTGCTTTTTTTACATTTTTCAATTCAGAGGAAATAACTGTAGATAAAACATAAACATCTCAGCAATAGATTTCCATTTCCAGAGTATAACAGTATTTGATCATGACTGCTTCTATAAAGGTATTGTACACTTCCTTTTTTACACCTACACTAAAAAAAAAAAAAAAAAAAAAAACATGTATCAGCCTTTTGTTCATCTTAGTCTCCCAACAAGCTTTATAGTGCTGTGGGGATCTACACTAATAACAATAATTTTATTAACAATGATCTTCTCATTGTGGTATTTGTAATAATCTTTAGTCTTGTGAACAGATAATTGAAACACAAATATGTCTTTTTACTTGGTTCTTCATAGCATGTCTGAGGGTGTCCTTTTAATAAAACTGTAGTTTCCATGGTTTATTTCTAATTGTGTAATGTCTAGTAGTGTCCTCATTACATGAATGCTGATAGATGAGAAAAATCTGATCCTGAGAGCTAAAGAACTTGAGTCATCATACCCAAGTAACATAAATACCAAATAGGGCTGTGGTAGATAGCATAATGGTTACAGAAAAATCAACCGGTGTGCCCAAAACTCCAAGTGGGAAGAAAGATTGGGAAGATGACCAAAATGATTGAATGGCTCAAATTTTTACTATAGGTGAAGGCTGAAATTTGTAATAGTGATTGAGGAGTCGCCTGATGTTTTCACATTCTCCTTGAATTAAGAAGTGTTTTGTTGGAGAGTTGGGAGGTAGCACAGCAGGTTAAGTGCGCAAAGTGCAAGGACTGGTATAAGAATCCTGGTTCGAGACCCCAGCTCCTCACCTGCAAGGGAGTCACTTCACAAGCAGTGAAGCAGGTGTAGTCTACCTTCCTCTCCCCTCTCTGTCTTCCCCTCCTCTCTCCATTTCTCTTTGTCCTATCCAACAACTACAACATTAACAATAATAATTACAACAACAATAAAAACAAGAGCAACAAAAAGGAAATAAATATGAAGTGTTTTGTTTGTATCCTAGGCTGGATAAAATAAATCTTGTCACTATCAAAAACAAAATGTCTGAGGCTCCAAAGTCCCAGGTTCAATCCTCTACACTACCATAAACCAGAGCTGAGTAGTGCTCTGGTTTAAAAAAAAATAGAAATACCAAATCTAATTGCAAGTTTTCTGACTCAGTGTACATTCAACGTTCCCATCACTGCAGAATTACTCTCTAGAGAGGGGCTTTGCCCTGCTCATCCTCATCTGCCCTTTGGCACGTATTTCTAGATGGGTTAGATCATGAAACAGAGCATGCTATTTCAACCCCCAGTTTTAGTGACTTGAAAGCAAACATTTTTCTTTCTTTTTGTAAATTTGAAGTAAGAGGTACAAAAATCCATAGCATTTTTTTCTTTGTTTTTCTCGGTACTTAGGAAATCCACTAAAATCTATAAATGGATCAAAATTGTATTTGGGGTTTTGGCAAATATCATCAGTAACACTACAACCTTTAGTTGCATCTGAATGGTGAGTATTTATAATATTTTATTCTCTAATTAAATTGCTGGATTACAACACCACTACCTTTCTTTTTTGAATAATTCCTGGAAAAGAATAAGCAGTCAATGGTTAATACAGGCTTAGCGATTGCCATTGCTGGGTTTTATATAATGATAAACTTATTCATAGGTGGATATAGTGATACAAGGAGATGCAATATAAAAATCAGAAATGATATGACCTCTTGAGGAGACTCTACTTTAGTGGAGGATATTGGGATTTCAAAGAATTTGATTCTGCTGATAGCTGTTATAAAGAAATCTACTGGGAAAAAAACAGAATGAAGTCAGTTGACAGAAGACCTATATTCATGACAAGGCAGAAGATTAGAGTATTATTTTTTTTACATATCAAGCTCTATATTGATCACATTCCATGCAAAAATGTATATGAGAACCCTATAAAGTAGGATTTATATTTCTCCTATTGTCATAAATTACAGTTATAGCACCAAACTTTTGTATCTAGTCAATTTATTTTTCTAATGAAAAAACTAAATTATATTTATATTTTAAAGCTATATGCCTGAATTTTCTTCTTCATTTGTCCCAGATGAGTTCTCTAAATGTTCTAAAATTGTTAAAAGTATGTCGGTTACAAATGTTATTGTATTCATACTATTCTTGTGATAAGGTGACTTTAGGTCCTAATTAGAATGCATGACCACTTTAATACTGTTATTTGAAAATAAACTCTGACAATAAATAAGTCTTTCAGAAGAATAAAAGAAAAAGAAATGACATTTCAGAAATGAACAGCACCAAATTCATAAACAAGTTTTCTTACCTCAAAACTCATGACCTCACAACTTATCCTTCTGATAATGAAATGCAGAACAATATAAAGACAAGTGAGAATAATGTTGAATAAAAGAGCTTGAAGTTCAGTTTATAAGGAAGAAAACTGACAAGGGAGGTTCAAGTTTCCAAAACTGCAATGGCCAAAATTCTAGAACATTTGTCTAGGTATTTGAACATTATTGAATTACTTTGCTTTTCCTTAATATATCCACTCCCAACTGGATGTGGATAGAAAACAACTAACTAAGTTAAGAGTGAAAGTGGGTGGTGAGTACTAGCAGATTTGAGATTCATGTGCTGTAATGTGAGAAGCTTGAAAAAAAAAATCTCTAAAGATTCCTTATTTTGGGCCAGGATGTGGTGCAGAGGAAAAAGTATTGAAGTCTCAAGTTTGAGATCCCAAGTTTGATCCCCAATAGTGGACACATTGGAGAGATGTATGGTTCCCTTTTTCTCTCCTCCTAACCCTCTCATTAGTAAGTAAACAAAATGTTTTAAAAAGTGTTCCTCATTAATGATACAGAAAAGGATATGAAGTTCAGTAACTTTAATCCTTGAGTCACCTAAAGATTTAAAAATCAATGTTATTTTTCTGCCCTTTAGTACAAACTATTCCCATTTTAATATCTACATAGCTTACTGTTACTATTTGTACAAATACTGTTTTTGTTGTTGTTGTTGTTGATAATGAGGCTTTACATTCTCATGGTGGTCATTATATTAACCTAAATTTGGGATTAATACAGTATACTTTCACTGTGAAAGTAGGAGATTACCTTTGAAACAAAAATATCAAGAATAGAATCATTGAAAAATAAGATCTAAAAGTTTGTTTATTTTAAATAAATTCAAAACTACTTTGAAAACCTAGGAATTCTACATTGTAATAATCACATTACAGTAAGCATCACAATTGGGACAGGCAAGTGATCTATATGATAGTTCAATTTTAAGATATTACCAAAGCACAACTGAGATGAGAATTCTAATTTGTGTCTAAAAATCTAAGTAGTTTTATTTATTTTTAATGTTATTTACTATTTATTATTGGATAGAGATAGAGAGAAATTGAGAGGGGTGGGGGAGATAGACAGAGGGAAAGAGAGAAAAGTCTGAAGCCCTGCTTCACCACTTGTGAAGCTTCCCCCCTGCAGGTGAGGACCAGGAGCTTGAACCTGGGTCCTTGCACACTGTAATGTGTGCACTCAGCCAGGTGTGCCAGTGCCTGGCCCTCCTAAGTAGTTTTCTGAGCTTTGAAAGTCTCCAAGAAGAAGGTGGAAGTAAAATTACAGGTATATAACCAAATGGGTAAATCCATTCATCTAAATGTAATGACATTTTCTTCTGCTTTCTTTGCTTCATTAATTAGAGGATTTTTACAATGTATAATAACAAAAATTGAAACAAATTAAGTGTCCTGGGCAGTTAGTTATTTACCCTGTTACACACACATTACCATTCTCCAGAACCAAGGTTCAAGCCCAGACTCCCCACCTCTACCTGCAGGAAGGAAGGTTCACTAGCAGTGAAGCAGGTCTGCAGGGGGTCTATTTTCCTGTAACACCACCCCCTCCAACTCTCCCTAGCTCTCTACACTATCCAATAAAATAGAAAGAAAAATGGGAGAGAAGGCAGGAAGGAACGATGGGCAAGGAGAGAGACAGATAAAGCAAAAGGAAAAGGAAAATTTGGAAAAAGATGACTGCCAGGAGACCTGGATTCATAGTGTCAGAACCAAGCCCCAGTGAGAACCCAGATGGTAGTTAATAAAGTGAGGAGGGTGCAGTCAGGGTTATGCACTAGTTGGAGTATACATGTTATAGTGTACAAGGACCCAAGTTCAAGCCTCTGGTCCCCATCTGCTTAGAATGAGAAGCTTCATAAGTGGTGAAACATTGCTGTGGGCATGGCTCTCTCCACTCTATTTCCACCATCTCTTTCAATTTTTCTGTCTCTATAAAAAATAAATAAAAATTAAAAATCAACCTCTACATAAAAAGAAATAAAAGTTAAAGGATCATTTGGCTCTAAAATATGAAGATACTTAGTAACTATTCGATGTAAATAAAACCATTTTTAAAACATGTATTTATTTTTACACAACATCAAATCACTGTGGTGATTTAAGTTTTCTTTTATTGTTAATAAAACATAAAAGGGGCTGGTAGTGGCACACATGTTGCCCTGCATGAGAATCAAGTCTTGTGTAAGTGTAGGGAGCTGTGTCTGATAAACAGTAAAGTCATATTACAGGAATCTATCCTTTGTCTCTCTCCTGTGTTGTGCGTGTGTGTGTGTGTGTGTGTGTGTGTGTGCGTGTGTGTGTGTGTGTGTTTTCTGTCATCCTCTAACAAAGAAATAGCAAAAGGTCACAGGGAGTGGTAGAGTTCTCCAGATACTGAGTACAAGCAATAGCCCTGGTAAATGAACAACAAAGACATGGAAGGCATATTCTAGTCATTTTACTATTTAAAAAATTGGCAAGACATATTGTCTTCATTGCTTATTTTAGTCATTCTTCTTGTTTTTTGGATTGCAAGGTTGAAATAATTATATTACTTATACTTTTAAGATTATCAGAGGGTTTATGGTGGGTCAATTCTGGAATATTACCAAAGCACAAGAAAAATGAAAGCTATAGTTAAAGGCACTTGTATTTCTAATACATAATGGATGAAGTACAGTTCTAGAAATTAATATGCTTTATCTCATGAGAAACAGCTCAGCCCAGATACTTGCAGACTCCTGGCCTTTTTCACTGTGAGAAACTCTGCAAGCCACATGTTTGAGAGCTATGTTACTTCTTCCTGAATATTGGACCTTCTTGATTGTTTACTTGTTTGCTACCATTAACAAACTTATTTTATAAATTCTCTCAATGCTGCCATATGTTACTGCCTAACATCAGTCAAAAGTGGACTGCAGCTTCCAGCAGAGGAAATTGAATAATAGCAGAATTGAGGAAGAGTCCAGCTCTTACTTTCTTACTGAAACACAATTTGTTCTTTCAGCTGACGATATGAAATTAGGAAGGAATTTCAGTAAAATGGTTGTGGTACCATCCAATTGAACAGAATTTCCCTGCTAACTCTTTATAGAAGTTAAAGAATAGAACAGCCTATGTACCAACATTATACTGTAATTTTGAATGCAGTTCTTTATATTTTTCCTCCAAAATTACAATTGATCTACACACATTTCTTTTTTTTATAAGTGTTTTACTGAGTAAAAGTTTCAATAGTTAGCTTGTTTTGGTATTGCTGATTGCTTTAATACATCAACAACACAATTGAAATTTCTTCCTACAATCAGAAGAAAGCGATTCCAAGATCGTCAATAGTATCCATGACTAAATAAGAGAAAAATACTTTAAATGCTGGAATTATACAGATGGTGCTTGAAGATAAATTGGATTCTAAGTAAAAGCAATGATAAATTTTAAAGAGAAATCCTACATCTATCTGAATATATAACATGTGTCTATCATAAAGATGCATTCAAGAATAGAAATATAGTTCAACTGGGAGGATACCTACTTTGCTATGCATGAAACCCACGTTTGAACCCACCCCAGAGCACTGAGGGAAGATTTGGTGCTCTGGTATCTCTCTCAGATATATGATGACAAAAAGACATATGCATTGCTTGAATTTTAAATATCCTTATATCTAGAGAAAGCACACTTTGAGAACATATAATTTGATTTCAGTCCTTACTCTGCCCTAAACTCATATTTTTAAATGTTATTAATGACTTAATATTATTCATAAGATTGTAAAATAACAGGGATATAATTCTGCACAACTCCCAGTGACAGCGGTCTATATCCATTCTTAATTCCCTATTCTTTATTTCTCTGGGAGTATGGACCAAAATTATGTCTTGGGGTGCAGAAGGTCTGGCTTCTATAATTGCTTCTCCACTGGACATGAATATTGACAGATTAATCTATGCCCCCAGCCTGTTTCTTTCTTTTCCTTTTTGAGTGGGTCTCTGGAGAGGTAAGATTTTGGGGCACAGTGGTGAGGTAATCTACTAGAAGTCAGGAAGGAATCATTTAATCCTCTGCAACTTGGTGGTTGAAAAGTAATAAGATATAAAGCAGAACAAATTGTTTAATAAACAGGAACCCAAAGGTAGACATTAGGGGTCTTCATGTGAAAAGAACTAGGAAGTCTATTTTAGTTTTGCTCCAAGGGGTCCATAACTTTAATTTTTGGGTTTTTTGTTTTGTTTTGTTTTTTTTTTTTTTTTGGCTGAGCTTGATATACCTAACATGCAAGTGGAGTAAAAAATGTCTGGGAAGATGGTGTCAGAGTTGAAAATAGAGTTAGAAAGCTGGATCAGGGCAGAGAGTAATTCCCAAACATGAAGAAAGTATACAAATACCAACTTGCTATGTATATATTATTTTAATTGATCTATTATTGGATAAAAGGAAATTGAGAAGGGAGGAGAAATAGAGGGAAAGAGACACACAAAGAGAGAAACCTGCAGCCCTGGTTCATCACTAATAAAGCTTTACCCTGAAGGTGGGATCAGGGGCTTGAACCTGTGTCCTTCCATATGGCAATGTGTGCACTTAACCAGGTATACCACCACCTGGCCCCCCAACTTGCTATATTTTATTAGCTGAGTTACATAGCCAATTTATTTGAGGTTCAAACTTTAATTATTAATATTTACTAATAAAGCCAGCAAAAACACTAGAAGGGACATGAAAAGAAGAATGCATCCTTTGATTTATGTAAAAGAGGCAAGTGTGGATGGGAAAGAGCAGTCAAAGCAAGTGATAGGGAGAATAAAGAGAAACACACTCAGTAAATTTGGCACACCCTCTGAGTAAGAGGAAAAGACACTGGGTAGACTTATAAAAAAAGGAGGATCTGCATTTTTATGGTTTGTATTTAGCTGCAATTTATAAAGAAGACAATGGAAAAGAGAAATAATGCAAAACGGAGAGTCAAAAACTGTGCAGTAAGGGAGTCGGACGGTAGCGCGGCGACCAGAGTAAGAATCCAGGTTCGAGCCCCAGGCTCCCCACCTGCAGGGGAGTCGTTTCACAAGCCATGAAGCAGGTTGGCAGGTGTCTAACTTTCTCTCCCCATCTGTCTTCCCCTCCTCTCTCCATTTCTCTCTGTCCTATCCAACAACAATAACATCAATAACAGCAACAATAACTATAGCAATAAAAAAACTGTAATGTAATCCATTAGTCCCCAATACGGTAAAAAAGAGCCTTTATTAATTAAATTAGAGAAACACAAAAGATAAATAATTACATTCAAAGTCGTAATCTAAATGCATCAGTTAAAAGGTACATCCTATTAGATTACATAAATGCAAGACAGAACTGTTAGCTGTCTAAAAGTTTCTATCTTTTAAGCCACAGGAAATTATATAGTTTGTGAGTAATAATCAAAAGGAATATGAATAGTGAGATAAATATCAGAAAACATTTCAAAACAAGAACTAATATCAGAGGTATAGATGACAGCTAATGTAGAAGGCATTGCAATCCTAAAGATTCAAAATACAAAATGAATAGAACTGATAGGATAAACAAACAGATTTACAATCAGAGTTGTACTTGTTAGCATTCTTGTGAGTAAACAAGCAGGCCAACTGATAAAACAAGCAGATAAACACAAACTGATACAACAAGCAGAAATAAATAAAGAAGAAGAGAAAATGCATTATTCACCAAAAGAACCTGCTTGACATTCATAATATTCCCATCCAGTGTAGTAAGAAGAAGAATCATGTTCACCAGAGCTCCCGTTTCCACCCTACAATGTGGATTTAGTTGGAATAAGTGTTTTCATAGGAGCAATTAATATAAAGTTCTAAAGATGAAATCATTTTGAATGATAGTATGCCTTAAATTTAATGATTGTATCCCTGCAAAAAAAAAATGGAAGAGGAAACACAAAAGCCATAGCAAAAATGGAAGCTTTAATTGAAAAGGTGTTTCTTCAAGACAGAAATACCAACTAAAGATTATCGTAAGCATAGAAAAATAGGAGAGATACATAGAAGGGATTTCCCTCGAAGCCTCTAACAAGAACAAACTTTGACAACACTCTCCTAAAAGGAGAGAGAATATATTTCTTTTGTTTAAGTCAGTGAGTCTGTAGTATTTTGTTGTAGAAGTATTGAAAAATGGATACACCTACCCATCATCAGTGTAATTTATATTATTTTCAAGTATACTTGTTACTTTCATGAAAATCGACATATCTTGGTAACTTCAAAAGTATTGAGGTAAAATAAAGAATCTGCCCAAATTACACACATTGTAATTTTAAAAATAGTTACCAATATTGTTAAATTTTATAAATATTTTAATCTAAAAATAAAACCTTAGGGGATAGGCAGTAGCAATTTAACCAAGTTATGTGCAAGGGACTAATTTGAGATCCTCTCTTGCGACCCCCACCCCTCCATCCCCCTACCTAGAGGGTGTGGCTTCCAGCAATGAAGCAGATCTATATGTCTAACTCTCTCTCTCTCACTCTCTCTCTCTCCCCTCTCCTCTCAATTTCCTCTGTCTCTAAATATATTAGCAGTAAAAGAAGAAATCATAAAAGAAGTTAGAAAACACATGAATTCAGTGGAAAGGAAAAATATCAAAATCTGTGAGAAGCAATGACAATAATGGTCATAGATACATACTGGAATTTTACTTAAGTCTGTTTTGTGAACAAAATCTAAAAAGTATCTAATCTTTTTCCCATACCTTAAACAAGTCTTGAGTTGCTTGGAAAAATTGTGACATTCTAAGCTATTTAGTTATCTAATTAAACACAGAAGACATTTGAAAAATCATATTTAATCTAAACATACATTCTAACACTGCTCACGTATGCATCCCTACATCTAGAGAAGCTAAAAATTTCTTCCAGAACAGGCTTGCTACTCATTCTTCACATTGATTGTCTCCAGACCCAGACAGAATTAAAAGTTATGGAATTTCACCTGTACACACACTTTTAAACAATGTATCCATGTTTTGCTGAGCTTTGGAAAGTAGGCTGAAGTTTTATTTTGTGTTTAGGGCAAAGGTTGACTTCTTTCTTATTACAAACTATTTTGCTACCTCAATCATTCCAAGAGGCAGAAACAGGAGGCAAAAAAAAAAATAAAAATAAAAATAAAATCCCTCCAGAAAGCCATTCCCTGGCAGGGATACAGAATTACAAGTCAAACAAGTAGGCCTCAGGAAAAATAAAAGTTAATAGCAACTGACCTTATTTGCATGCACAACCTATCAAACGGTACTCTTCTAGGTTTGACAGCTTAGTGAGAAAATGTTTTTTCCTTTAAATCCTAACAGCATGTTCTTGCCACTATCTTTCCTAATCTCACTATGTTAAAATATGTCCTGTCAGTGGGGTTCTGAGCAAATGCAGTATTTACATTAAAAGACAGAGATTTCTATGATTCATCTCAGTAAGCAAATCTTCCAAACACCATAATAAAAGATACCTTAGAATGTGGCAAATAACAACCACTAATATTAGATGCTCTAATGATAACCATTGAGAAGGGCATGACCATTAATTTTAAGGAGTCATAAATCAGAAGATAAGCTTCCATATTAATTATGCATACAAAAATCATTCTCAAAAACATAGAACAAAATAAAATAAAGAGACATACATACCTATTTATTTGTCACCTGAACTTCACCATTTTGGATATTTCAGATAGAAAATAGGGACGAGTTGGGTGGTTGCACACTGGGTTAAGTTCACATAATATGAAACACAAGGTCCAGTGCAAGGATTCCGGTTCAAGCCCCAGGCTCCCCACCTACAAGGGGTCGCTTCACAAGTGGTGAAGCAAGTATGCAGGTGTCTATATTTCTCTCCTTCTCTCTATCCTCCCCACCCCTCTCAATTTCTCTCTGTCATATCCAGTAAAGTATAAAAAAAAGGATAACAGGAGCAGTGGATTTGCCATGTAGGCACTGAGCCTTAGCAATAATCTTGGAGGCAAAATAAATGAAAAAATAAATAAATGAAAAATTCAGAAACAAAAGAATGAATCTGGGATGATCTCACTCATAGAAACTGAAAAACAAGATATGAAGGGAAATCACAAAGGAGAACTTGGACTGAGGTTATTGTATTGCGCCAAAGAAAAAGACTCTGGGTTCGAGGGGAGAGTTAAGGTCATGGAAAATGATGGCAGAGGAGGGCCTAGAGGGGGTTGAATTGTGATGTGGAAAACTGAGAAATGTTATGCATGTACAAATTATTGTATTTTACTGTCAACTGTAAACCATTAATCCCCCAATAAAGAAATTTTTTAAAAATTAAATAAAATTTAAAAAAAAGAAAAGAGGGAGACTGAGAAGAGGAAAGACCCCATAGCACCAAAGCATCTCCCAGTGTGGTGGCATCAGACTTGAACCCAAGTCACGGGCATAGCAAAGCAGGAACCTTTCTACATAAGCTATCTTGCTAGCCCTATTTTATTTATTTAAATATTTTAATTAAAAACTAGAAAATTAAAAAAAAATTAGAATGCACTACTATAAACATGTAGAAGAAAATATAGACACATTTTCTTTTTCGTTATATTTTTTATCATCTGTTTATTTATTGGATAAAGACAATCAGGAATCTAGAGATAGGAGGGTGATAGAGAAAGGTAGAGACAGAGAGACATCTACACCATTGATTCACCTCTTGCAAAGCTTTCCCCCTGCAGGTGGGAACTGTGGGTCTGAACCCGGATCCCTTGCACATTGTAACTTGTGTGCTCAACCAGGTGTGCCACCACTGGGCCACGATAGACAAATTTTCTGAGAGGATTCTGACTATGTTTAAAAATTATGATTGAAATCATTATTGATACATTGATCAGCCTCTAATTTGAATAGGTAAAATGTCAATAATAAATTTAAAATTCATATTGAAATTTACTTGCCATTGAGAACTAATAAAAATCTGAAATGTATTTTAGAACTTCAATTTCAATAAAATTTCTCCTGATTTTATAAACGTATCAATGTTTCTGATAGAAAAGATTTAAATCCACATTTACAGGTGAAGCACTTTGAGTGTGTCTATGAGGAAAAGGCCTTTATAAGGAGTACTGTATATAATATTTATTCCATATTTTTTATTATTTAGTAAGTTGATTTTTAAAAGTGAATCTTTCCACAATCTCAATGAACCAGGCCTTTTTAATGTATTACTCACATTATTGTCTGCTCTAAAGGTAGGGCTTTAAGTACAAGGAATTTGTCTGCTTTTAGCATATTGATATAATCACCCTTCCTATAACTAGAAATGTCACAAAGAGGGCAGACATATGCACACTTAGGTGACTTTCAGAAATGTTTCTAACAGCCAAGCTATGGAAAGAACCCAATGATGGATATATGGGTGAAGATGTGGTATGGATTAGTACTCAACTATAGTCACAATGAGAAGAAGTAAAGATAAAGAAAGGATCCTAAAGGCTGCAAGAGAGAAACAAAAAGTCACATATAGCGGAAAATCCATAAGACTATCAGCAGACTTCTCCACTCAAATTCTAAAAGCCAGAAGAGAATGGCAAGATATATATCTAGCCCTGAATGAAAAAGGGTTTCAACCAAGGATAATATATCCTGCTAGACATTCATTCAAACTAGATGGAGGGATCAAAAGCTTCTTAGACAAACAACAGTTAAAGGAAGCAACCATCACCAAACTGGCCCTGAAAGAGGTTCTAAAAGACCTCTTATAAACAAGAACTTCACTATAATACTTGCCATAAATCGGAGAAAATAAAAGTTCATTGAACAATGACACTACAATACATTAAATCCATAATATCAATAAGTGCCAATGGCTTAAACTCACCCATCAAAAGGCACAGAGTGGGAGGATGGATCAGAAAACATAACCCAACCATATTATGCTTGCAAGAATCCCATCTGTCACAACAAGATAAACACAGATTTAAAGTAAAAAGATGGAAAACAATCATACAGGCTAATGGACCAAAAAAAAGGCAGTAACAGCCATTCTCATCTCTGACACAATAGATTTTAAACTAAAGTAATAAAATATAGGCAAGGACATTACATAATTATTAGAGGATCAATCAGCCAAGAAGATGTAACAATTATTAACATCTATGCACCTAATTAGGGACCATCTAAATACATTAAGCGCCTACTGAAAGAACTTCAAAAATACATCAATAGTAATACAATAATAGTGGGAGATTTTAACACCCCACTCTCACACTTAGACAGATCAACAAAGCAGAGAAGCAACAAAGGAACAAGAGAATTAAATGAAGAGATGATCAGACTAGACCTCCTGTACATTTTCAGAGTTCTTCACCCCCCCAAAATGGAATGCACATTCTTCTCAAATCCACACAACACATACTCAAGGAAAGATCACATGTTAGGCCACAAAGACAGCATCAATAAATTCAAGAGCATGGAAATCATCCCAGGTATCTTCTCAGACCACAGTGGAATAAAACTAACATTTAACAACAAACAAAATTATTTAAAAAACACAGAATTTGGAAACTAAACAACATACTTCTTAAGAACCACTGGGTCAGAGAATCACTCAAGCAGGAAATTAAAATGTTCCTGAAAACAAATTAAAATGAAGACACAAGCTATCAAAATATTTGGGACACAGCTAAAGCAGTCTTGAGAGGGAAACTCATAGCCATACAATCTCATATTAAACAACAAGAAAAAACCCAAATAAATGAAAACCTTACTGCAAACCTCAAGGACTTAGAGGAAGAGGAGTAAAGGAACCCTAAAAAAAAACAGAAGGACAGAAAATTAGAGCAGAAATAAACAACATAGAAAATAAGAGAACCAATGAAGCCAAAAATTGGTTCTTTGAAAGATTAAACAAAATTGACAAACCCCTAGCCAGACTCACTAAACAAAAAAGGGAGAAGATTCAAATTAATAGAATTTTAAGGATAGAGGAGATATCACAACTGACACCACAGAAATCCAGAGAATCCTGCGAAATTTCTATGAAAAACTATACGCCACCAAACTAGAGAATCTGGAAGAAATGGAACAATTCCTAGAAACATATGCCCTTCCAAAACTGAACCAAGAAGAACTACAAAACCTGAATGCACCAATCACAGACATAGAAATCGAAACCATTATTAAGAATCTCCCCAACAACAAAAGTCCTGGACCAGATGGCTTCACAAATGAACTCTAAAAAACCTTCAGGAAACAGGTAATGCCAATACTCCTAAAGATTTTCCATAAGATCAAATAAACAGGAACACTCCCTTCCACCTTCTATGAAGCCAACATAACCCTGATAACAAAAGCTTATAGGGACACAACAAAAAAGGAAAACTAGAGACCAATATCTCCGATGAACATAGATGCCAAAATATTAAACAAGATCTTGGCCAACCTGATACAGCAGCATATCAAAAAGATTGTTCATCACGACCAAGTGGGATTCAACCCAGGAATGCAAGGTTGGATCAATATCCATAAGTCAATCAATGTCATTCACCATATCAATAAAAGCAAAGCCAAAAGTCACATGATCATCTCAATAGATGCAGAGAAAGCCTTTGACAAAATTCAACACCCATTCATGATCAAAACCCTACAAAAAATGGAAATAGATGGGAAATTGCTCAAGATAGTGGAATCCATATATAGCAAACCTACAACCAACATCATACTCAATGGACAGAAGCTGAAAGCTTCCCCCCTCACATTGGGGACTAGACAGGGCTGTCCACTGTCACCATTACTTTTCAACATAGTATTGAAAGTTCTTGCCATAGCAATCAGGCAAGACAAAGAAATCAAAGGGATACAGATTGGAAGGGAAGAAGTCAAGCTGTCATTATTTACAGATGATAAGATAGTATACATAGAAAAACCTAAAGAATCCAGCAGAAAACTACTGAAAGTTATTAGGCAATATTGCAAGGTATCAGGCTACAAAATCAGTGTACAAAAATCAGTGGCATTTCTTTATGCAAACACTAAATCTGAAGAAGACATCCAGAAATCACTCCCATTCACTGTTGCAGCAAAATCAATAAAATACCTAGGAGTAAAGCTGACCAAAGAAGTGAAAGAATTGTATACTGAAAACTATGAGTCACTCTTCAAGGAAATAGAAACTGATACCAAGAAATGGAAAGACATCCCATGCTCATGAATTGGAAGAATAAATATCATCAAAATGAATATTCTCCCCAGAGCCTTATACAAATTTAATGAAATACCCATCAAAGTTCCACCAAGCTTCTTTAAGAGAATAGAACAAAAACTACAACAATTTATCTGGAACCAGAAAACACCTAGAATTGCCAAAACCATCTTGAGGAAAAGAAACAGAAACGGAGGCATCACACTCCCAGACCTCAAACTTTATTATAAAGCTATCATCATCAAAACAGCATGGTACTGGAACAAAAATATGTACACAGACCAATGGAATAGAATTGAAAGCCCAGAACTAAACCCCCACACCTATGGACATCTAATCTTTGATAAGGGGACCCAAAGTATTAAATGGAAGAAGGAGGATCTCTTCAATAAATGGTGCTGGGAAAACTGGGTTGAAACATGCAGAAGAATGAAACTGAACCACTTTATCTCACCAGAAACAAAAATCAACTCCAAATGTATTAAAGACCAGGATGTTAGACCAGAAACAATCAAATACTTAGAGGAAAACATTGGTAAAACACATTCCCACATAAAGCTCAAGGAAATCTTTGATGAAACAAACCCAATTGCAAGGAACTAAAGCAGAAATAAACCAATGGGGCTATATCAAATTGAAAAGCTTCTGCACAACCAAACAAACTATCACACAAACAGAGAGACCCCTCACAGAATGGGAGAAGATCTTCACATGCCATACATCAAACAAGAGACTAATCTCAAAAATATACAAAGAGCTCAGCAAACTTAGCACCAACAAAAGCAAATGACCCAATCCATAAGTGGGCAGAGGATATGAACAGAACATTCACTCCAGAGGAGATCCAAAAAGCTAACAAACATAGGAAAAACTGCTCCAAGTCGCTGATTGTCAGAGAAATGCAAATAAAGACAACATTGAGATACTACCTCATTCCTGTAATAAAGTCATACATCAAAAACGACAGCAGCAGCTAATGCTGGAGAGGCTATGGGGACAGAGCAAGCCTTTTGTACTGCTGGTGGAATGTAAATTGGTCCAGCCTCTGTGGAGAGCAGTCTGGAGAACCCTCACAAGACTAGACATGGACCTTCCATATGACCCATTAATTCCTCTCCTACCCCAAGGACTCCATAACACCCAACCAAAATGATGTGTGTACTCCTATGTATGCTATGTTCATAGCAGCACAATTCATAATAGCTAAAACCTGGAAGCAACCCAGGTGCCCAGCAACAGATGAGTGGCTGAGAAAGCTGTGGTATGTATACACAATGGAATACTATGCAGATACTAAGAACAATGAACCTCTGACCCATTTTGGTCAGAGCTAGAAGGAATTATGTTAAGTGAGCTAAGTCAGAAAGATAAAGATGAATATGAGATGATCCCACTCATCAACAGAAGTTGAGAAAGATCAGAAAGGGTAACTAAAGACAGGATCTGACTAAAATGAAAGTAGAGTACCAAAGTAAAAACCCTGTGGTGAGGGGGAGGATGGACATGCGGCTTCTGGTGGGGGGGTGGGGGTTGGGGGTGGGGGTGGAGGTTGAGATGATATTTATGTACACACCTATTAAATTGTAGTCATATAAATCACTATTTAATTATAAGAGAGGGGGAAATTGATTGTATGTCTAACAAAGGGACTTTTCAAAGCTAACACAATTACCAAATAATGTGATAATAACAATAACTATCCATTGTCTTCTTGAACCCTAAGACAGCAGAAACCTCACATTTCCACTATAGAGCCTAAACTTCCCCCAGTCTGCGACCCTAGGGTAGGGCCCACTTTCACGTATGCTTCTCCTAATTCTTATCAAATAATATTTCATCCGGTAATCACAACCTAATCAACACAACGAGTATCACCCCAGCATGCTTCACTTCAGACTGTGTCCAGAGACTTCACGTGTGGAATGACAACCCTTCAGCTTCATTACTCGGATGAGATCTTTCCTTTCATAGTATTCTCTAATTCCATCCCAGATGGTTCACTTCCTAACAAAGTCCCAAAACCTATATATAGACCAGGTTCCAGGAGATAGAGCATATGTTCACACATATCCATAAACCAGGGCGAATATATACCTGAAAGCAGTAGTACACTAGAGTTTGCAGTGAGTACCCCCCAACACTTCATTTCCACTATTCCAACCTTTGGGTCCATGATTCTTCAACAATTTATTTGGCTTTGTATGTTAACTCTCTTTTCAGCCCCCAGATTCCAGATGCCATCATGATACCAGCCAGGTTTCCCTGGACTGAAGACCCCACCAATGTGTCCTGGAGCTCAGCTTCCCCAGAGACTCACCCTACTAGGGAAAGAGATAGACAGACTGGGAGTATGGATCGACCAGTCAACGCCCATGTTTAGAAGGGAAGCAATTATAGAAGCCAGACCTTCCACCTTCTGCAACCCACAAAGACCCTGGGTCCATGCTCCCAGAGGGATAGAGAATGGGAAAGCTATTGGGGAGGGGATGAGATATGGATATTGCGTGGAGGGAATTGTGTGGAGTTGTACCCCCCCATCCTATGATTTTGTTAATATCTCCTTTCTTAAATAAATAATAATGAAAAAATAATAAAAAAGTATAGCATAGTGGTTATGCAGAAGATTTTTATGTCTGAAGCTCTGATGGTCCAGTTTCAATCTCTTGCAGCACCATAAAACAGCACTAGCAGTGCTCTGCTCTTTCTCTTTCTGCACCTGTCAAAAAATAAAAAAATAATAAAAAAAAAATTGGGGGCTGGCCAAATAACTCCTCAGTAGTATGTTGTTTTTCCACATGCCTGGTCTATGTTCAAACCTGATTTCTACCAGATTGAAGAAAACATCTGTGCTTTCCTTTCTTTCTTTCTTTCTTTCTTTCTTTCTTTCTTTCTTTCTTCCTTCCTTCCTTCCTTCCTTCCTTCCTTCCCTCCCTCCCTCCCTCCCTCCCTCCCTTCTTTCTTTCTTTCTTTCTTTCTTTCTTTCTTTCTTTCTTTCTTTCTTTCTTTCTTTCCTGATTATCTTTTTATTTTTTATATTAATTTATTTATTGGATAGGGACAGCTAGATCTCAAGAGGTGGAAAGGGCTGATAGCAATGGAGAGAAACAGGAAACACCTGTAATACTGCTTCACCGCTTGCAGTTGGGAACTGGGGGCTCAAACCTGGGTCCTTGAGCACTGTAATATGCATTCAACTGGTGCACCACCACCTGGACCCTGCTGTGGTTTCTTTCCCTCTCTCTTTCTCTCTACTTTTCTATGTTTCTGTCTCTATGTGAAAAAAAATTACACTACTTCCCCAGAGAACAAAAAAAATGACTATTTCAAAGATCATTCAGATATAATCAATTTTGTCTACATTAACCAAAATTATTACCACCTCTCAGAAATCTAGGGTGAGAATTAAGTAGATCCTATCTATTAAATAATCTCCATCTTAAAGGTAAACTTGCTCATCTCAGTAAGTATGAATATATATATATATGTGATATATGCAGAAATTAATTAGCTTGATTACTGTTTTCTAAAGTACGTTCTTAAGAATCTTAATCCAAAAAAATGTTCCTGCAGTCAAAATAAATTTCAGACCAGACTCAAATGTGCATAGAATGTAATTATCTATACTTTCTTTTCACTAAGCATAATTTCTAAATTGATTCTCTATCTAGCAGGTTGTATAAATATAATTTTAGTGACTGAAGACTCTGGAGCAAAGGTGGCAGTGTGTCTGAGTTATTATTGTTTACCAAGAGGAACATGTTCTTTCTCTTTCTGACTTTGTGATTGATACATGAAGAGAACCCTCTCTGTGTCATCATATCCTTTTCAGGGATCCTGAATTTTTTCTGAGTAGAAATTCTTCTGTTGAGTTTCCTTGAAAATAGACTACAATTTCTCTTTGCTTTATATTTTTTTCAGTTGTCTGATTCATCTTTAACAATGTCTCTTCTCCATTTAGCCAAAAATTAAAGATGTTGCCAAAGAGTTATATGTCTATAGTGTTTGATGTAAAATTTTGAATCTTAGTGTTAGGGAGACAGCATATTGGTTATGCAAGAGATTTTCATTCCTGAGGCTCTGAGGTCCCAAGTTTAATCCCCAGCACCACCACCATAAACCAGAACTGTGTAGTGCTCTAGTCTCCCCCACCTTCTCTCTAGGTGTGTGTGTGTTTGTGTGTCTTTCTGAAGCACTCTCATTAAAATAAATTATATATGTATATTTTTTTAGTGTAACCTCCTTTCAAACTGGTATACTTCAGCCTTATTATCAACTGCTTAAAAATAATAAAACATCTACTAGCATTCACCAAAATCATGTTCCCTGGAAACAGCTTGAGGAAATGTCTATATTTATCCTTGAAATAATCTAGTAGCAACTTAATCACTTTAGAAATTGTGCCACTATAAAGAAAGAGAGCAGAGCAATGCTACCTAATTGTTTTGACATGCAAGAATATTTACTTTAAAATTTTATTAAGCATTACTTTATAACTGTGTTAATTTGGGAGGAAATATTTAAATAATTACTCAATGAAGAAACTAAAACATTTTATTTTATCATTTATTTTATTTTATTAAATCCAACTTTTTTAAATCTTGAAATACATTCCTTGTTTCTGAGAACTACCTACAGTGTTCACCAGGACTCTAGAACCATTGCTGGATAGTGAATATCCTTTGTAACATTCCCTAGAAAAAGTTCCACTTGTCTGCCATGTACTGTTATCCTTCGAAGTTTCATTAACCTTTTATAAAAGCCTTACTATTTACATCTTAAAAGCGTAAAATCTTTCAAGATTGTTTATTTTAGTCCACAGCTAGACAATCATTATATTTTTGTTATCAATAAAGCTTATATATTTTCTAACAAAAAAAATAGCCTGGGAGTGGCTCACCTAGTAGAGAGCACAAAGTACTACGGGCAAGGAACTGAGTTTATGTCCCCAGACACTATATAAGTTCACCCGCGAGGGTGGGGAGTTTTATTAGCAATGGAATGATGTTATGATATCTCTCCTCTGTCTCTCTTTACATATTTTTCTCACTATCTATCTAAAGAAAGAAAAGTTCAGTAGCAGCAGCAGAGTTGTACAGGCATATAGCAGTATCAAAAGCCCTGGTTGCCAAGATAAAGTCTATATATAATTTTCCCATAAAAAAAAAAAGAATAAGAAAGTTATCAGCGGAGGGGATGGGATACAGAGTTCTGGTGGTGGGAATTGTGTGGAATTGTACCCCTCTTATCCTATGGTTTAGTCAATGTTTCCTTTTTATAAATAAAAAAATTAATAAAAATAACCCTGTAGTCATGTTAAGTGAGATAATTCAAAAAGAAAAGGATGAATATGTGCTGATCTTATTTATATACAGATGTTGAAAAACAAAACCAGGAAGGGTAAATATAAAATAGAACTTGGACTAGGTTTAGTGTATTGCTCCAAAGTAAAGAACTGTGCTGACAGGTTGGAAGGGGAAGTGTCTTTCTGGGGCATGATGGTACAGGAGAACCTAGGCTGGGGGAGAGGGTGTTTTGCAGAAAGCTGAGAAATTTTACACATGTACCATCAACTCAAATTACTGTGAACCATTACTCTCCCAATAAAAATGTAAAAAAAAAAAAAAAAAGCATCCTAATACATTCTTCTACATCATTCTAGAGTCAGCATACTGCTCAATTTTATTTCTAAATAAATATTCTTGGGATTCAGTATATAAACTTGTGACTGATGATATCATAATTATTTTAAGAATTTAACCTTGCAAAGCAAAATACAGTATTCATATTAAAGTTCAGTTTCATCTATAAATTTGAATTATCCCTGATTTAGTGTCTAAAATCTGTAAGTGTGGTAAAGATTATGAGGTGTGGATGCCTTTGTTTTCAGGTAGTAAATGACATTTAAATATGTTGATATTTAATTCTTCAGGTCTAGGAATTTTTTTTTTGACAATGAAACATATAAAATAATTGCATTAATGTGAAAAACATGTAACTACGGGATACTGTCATTTGAAGGAAGTTTCTGCATGCTATGACAGAATGAATAGTTTTACTGCTTTGAAAATTATAGAAAGTAAAGACTGGGGAAACTTCCAATGGAGGGGATGGGATATGGAACTCTGGTGGAGGAAATTGTATGGAATTGTAGCCCTGTTATTCTACAATTTTATTATTCATTATTAAATCATTAACAATTAAAAAATAAAAACAAAACTACCACAAAGCAAACAAAAACTTTTTTTTAAGATTTACATAACTGATGTATATGGAAATCTTTGGATCCTGACTACTATACTCTGTTTTTTAAAAGTAGGAGTTTAATGTGCAAATATCACCATATCATCTTTTTTCTAAATGAATTGATTTAACAACAGAAAAATAAAATCTTTAATACCCTTGATTATTTTGTTTATTCCATAAACTAATCTATGATGAAGTTGTGAAACTCATAAGTAGTTTGAAACTCATTCTTGGTGACAAAGGAGAAAATAAGGTCAGAAACTATGCTCTACTCTGATTGGCTACTAGCCATTTGGCAAGGGACTTAATTATGTGCCTCAGATCAATTCATTTATAATAAATACCTGTCTCCCAAAGAAATTTTATGACTCCATTAATATAAAATGGTTGCAACATGTTGCATTCAAGGTCTTCCTATAGTGTCAATTGCTATGCATTCATCTAAATTTCTGACATTAAATACAATTGTGCACTATATGCTCACATCTGTTGCAAGTGCTAAAAGACTGAGGTATATCTATATTTTTTGAGCAAATGCTGCCTATAATAATAGGTTGTTTTTGGATAATGGTCCTGGGTAGTAATTGATTTGCTATTAGATCAAGCTATTGCCTGTTTTCAGAACTTGCATGAAGAAAACAGAAACAGATATCAACTCTATTAGTCTAAAATGACAAAATCAATACCAATTTGAATGATCATACAGAAATCTTGTTTGGGACTCTCACTTTCTCTGCAGTGATGATCAAGGAGTGACTCAGAAGTAATGCAGAATATAATCCTTATACTATAAGTGCTCTATCTAGCATGCAGCTGGTAACAAAACAGAACATGACTAAGTAAAGAAAAGGTCTTCAAAATTCCAATAAAATGCTTTCAGTGTCAGCTGGAAAGTTATTAAAAAAAAAAAAGTAAGAAATCCACTGATAGTGTGGATTTCTCTCTCTGTCTCTCTCTCTCTCCCTCTCTCTCTCTTTCTTTGTGTGGTGTGTGTATTAGTAAAGATTTTTTTGTGTGTTGTTTGTTTGAGAGAGAGAAAGTGACCACCAAATCACCAAAGTTTCCTTAGCTGTAGCGTATATTGGAAGTCCAGGGATAAGCTTGAATCTTTGTGGCCCATATGGCAAAGCAGTACACCAACCAAGAGAACTATTTACTGGTCCTGTTGGCAAAGTTCTATCAGCATGGTGAGATGTTCTGATTGTGCAGAAATTGAGGATTTTTTTTTTCATTAAATATAACTTCCAGTCCTGTCTACAAGAAATTCTGTTTCCAAGCTTAAGTCATTTTCCATTCTCATGATTCTCATGAACCAGGAGCCAGAGCCAGTTCTCCCCTAGTCATTTGCTTTGGTATAATAAACCACAACCAGCTCATTTCACATTATCTTTTCTCTTTCTGACCTTGCTTCTTAGGTTCTTTTTTCACAAAATTTTGTTTATTTATTTATTTATTTTTCCTTTTGTTGCCCTTTTTTTTTTTTACTGTTGTTGTAGTTATTATTGTTGTTGTTATTGATGCCATTAGATAGGACAGAGAGAAATGGAGAGAGGAGGGGAAGACAGAGAGGGGAGAGAAAAATAGACACTCAGACCTGCTTCACCACCTATGAAGCGAGTCCCCTCAGATGGGGAGCAGGGGGGCTCAAACCGGGATCCTTATGCCCATCCTAGTGCTTTGTGCCACGAGCACTTGACCTGCTGCACTATCGCCCTACTCCTTTGGTTCTATGTGTGAGATCACCATTTTCCCTTATCTTTCTAGAATATCATAGTAAACCCGACATATTTAAGCTTTGTCCAAGATATAGCTGAGGACATGAACTTCTTGTGTTTAACAACTGAAAAGTATTCCATTGTGCTTCCATACCACAAGTTTCTTAGTCACTCACCTGTAGTTGGGCATCTGGATAGCTTCCAAATCTGGGGTACTACAAATTGTGATTCTATGAGTGTACATAGACCTCTTCAGATCAGCGTCTTTGTTTCCAGTGAATAAATCTCCAGAAGATGAATTATCCCTGTAATTCTTAAAGACTCACTAGCAGAACTACAGAAACTTTAAGAATATTCAAGTTTTCTTAGGCTTACTACAGCCATCCGTGGTTGCTGAGTCAGAGAACATTTGAACTAGGTTACTAATAAGCACCACAACAAGGTGCCCTGACTAAAATTTCTCAGCAGAGTGATTGAGTTCTCTGTGTCCTGTGTGTCTCATCAATCATTTTTGTTGACTGGGCTTATACTTTTGAACCTGAGTCAAGTACATTTTATAAGGTTCTATTAGCACATCCCACACTAGAGCTTAACATGCCTAGATTACACTTTAAAAATTTCCAATTCACAGCTTGTTGATTTTAAATTCTTCCTAAAGACACAAGCCAATCAACTGAAATCAAAAACTCTTTAACTTCTTCATCCCTGATTCTTTTTTGGTCTCTGATTCCAAATTTCGTGTGTGTGTGTGTGTGTGTGTGTGTGTGTGTGTGTGTGTGTGTTGTCTATATACCTCTGTGTGGAGAGAGTACACCAACAAAGTTCTCTTGAACATTATTAGGGTGTCTAACAACCTAATTCTGATATTACATACCCAAAAATGGCCTCAAATTCTACACATTAATGGCTCACCTCTACAAAACTGTTCTAACTAAAGCAAAAAAAAAAAAAAAAAAAAAACAAAGACTGGGCTTGGGCTATCTGATATGGCCCCTGAGACAAGAAAAGAGATCACTTTAACTGTTTATTGAACAAATAAGTGCCTGCCACCTGTATCACCTATCTCTACTGGTCTTGCCATGTAGAAGGAGGTCTTGTCCTGTTTTAGGAGAAAGAGCTGTGGAAGGTGGGAAGATTTAGAGACTTCCAAACCATCCCTAATTGCTGCCTCTGTCATTCCCACCCTTCCCTACTACTTCCACCAAATCTACATACATAACTAACACTCATAAAAAGCAAAAGAGGGTGGGGGTATAGCATAACGGTTATGCAAAGAGACTTTCATGCCTGAGACTCTCAAGTCCCAGGTTCAATCCTCCACACTACCATATGCCAGAGATGAGCAATTATGTGGTAAAAAAAAAGCAAAAAAAGATTTGATTTGTGACTATAATCTGATTACACCTTGAATGAAAATAAAGCAGAGTTCCCTTCATACAAAGTTGTTGTGTCTGGCATTTTGTAGCACTGGGCAATAAGTCTTCCTTTAACTTCACCGTCAGTTGTATGCCACGATTGTTATCTGAGCTTCTGGTAAACTAATAACAAATCAGATATCCCCAAGTCCAGGATTAAAAAAATAACTCACTTGGTTAGTGCATTGCTTTGCTATGTATGTAACTCAGGTTTAATTCCCCCCCACACACACACACACAGGGAAATTTGGTTCTGTGGTTTCACTCTCTCCATCTTTTCTCTCTGTTTCTATTCTGAAAAAGTCAATCCAGAGTTGTGAAGCACAAGATGACTGGGAAAAAAAAAGGTTTTAATTAAAGAACTTCCCCAGACCCCTTGCATGGTTTCACTAATTGAGCAAACTCACAGAATTCAGATAAATATTTTACTTACAATAGCATCATCTTATTATACAAAGACAAATAACTTAGGAACAATAAGATGGAAGGTTTAGAGATAGAGGTTCAGAGCTCTCAAGGTCTCTCTAGGCACTCGCAGCACCCCTCCCCCCAACAAAAACAACAACAGATCTTCACGTAGTTACCAAACAAAAGGTTATCTGTGTCTTGCCCTTTAGGGTTTCCATGAGTAATTTACTGCATAGTGTGAGGTTGGTAAAAATCATCTTATAGTCATCTAAGCCTCAGGTGTTAGGTCGAGTATGCTGTTCAAAATCTCTTCAGAGAATGGAACATTCCCTACCATTGTTGATCCATGTTGAGGGCAAAGTCCTATAAGGGCCTACAAAGGAATCCACTATGTTGTTCCTGATGGAGATGACAATTGGAGTGACTTAGACTCAGTTTACCCAGGGATGGAATCAGTGATTATGCATCCTCTGTAAGGCTGTCTCAGATTTGTGTCTGAATATTCCATTCACCCAGGCTTTGGCATATTTTCAAATCATTAATACAGTAAAGAAGCTTGCTATTGTCTTCCAAGTTCTGATGATTGCTAAAGCGTTTGCCTCTACTGCTCTGTTCCTGTCTTCAAAACTGGCAAACATTCTCAAAGACAATATATTAGGTTAGAACCTGCATTTTTTTATCATGATCTAGTGCTTGCATGTCACACTTTCTTTTTCATTTGTTGAGATTGAATCCACATTTCCTAATAAAGGGGGATGTTTTTTATTTTATAGAAGTGTTTTTATTATTTACATTTTTATAGTTTTGTTGGGGGGTTAATGGTTTACAGTATGGTTGTTGACATTTGGGTACAATGTCTTATCTCCCCATGTACTGTGTCTGCAAAATATTCTCACAGAAAACTCAGGTCCTTTTTTTATAATCCCCCACACCTGAAAATTTGTTTAACCTACCTAATATTAACTTTACTGTTTAACAAGCACACAAGTTATATTACAATCTAAGTTAAAACTATTCCTTAAGGTATGAGACATGTATTTAGTTAAATGATATGGAGTTGTACCCCACTTACCCATGGTTTTTGTCAGTGTTTCCTTTTTATAAATTAAAATTAAAAAAAGAAAGATAAGTTCTTAGACTAAAGAGACAATTCAGGCAGGAAGGTACCTACTTTGCCATACTCCTGACCTAGGTACAATCCCCCAGCCCCTACTCACTACACTGGGAAAACTTCAGTGCTCTGGAATCACTGTCAAAAAACATTTCTTCTTTCCTTTTGGAATCTAGTTTTCACAAAAGCAAATATTCCTCTAAATTATCAGGATAGTTTTTCCACTAATTATTCATCACACTTACTGGATTTTCCATTGATTTGACCTCTAAATCAGTTATCATAACTGTCTAATTCCATACTGGAGAAGGCATAGGTGTGCAATAATGGTTTGTAAGTTGAAATAAATTTTATTTAGACATGATTCAATAAAATCAAAGACATACAGAGAACGTAAAAGAAACTTTAATGATTGAAGAAGACATCCATGAAGGTAGCACAAATGTCTTCCCCTTTTCTATTGAGGATATGTTCAAACTCCCCACCTGGGCCAGGCATTGCTTTGCCCAGCAAAGCACAAACATTTTCACATGTGTGGGTCTTCAACCCGCAGGGAGGAAGTTTTATTAATGGTGAAGTGGGTCTGCATATATATCTCTTCCTCTCTATCTTAATTCTCCTCAATTTTATCATTACTATCAATTAAAAAGAAAATGAAAGGAAAAATCACTATATAGATTCCTGATTCAAATATTGAGTCCCAGCAATAACTCTGGGGGCAATAAAAATCCCCACCTGAAATCTGAAACTACTAATAGTATTCAACCATACAATATCTACATTTTTCTAATGAACTCATACCTATGATTTATAAGTTAGGCACAATAAGAAATTAATAGCAGGGGCCAAGCAGTGTAGCAAGTGGGAGAGAACACAAGTTCCCATGAGTGGGGCCTGGATCCCATCTGTGCTGGGAAAGCTTCATGAGCAGTGGAGCTGACTGCAGGTCTTTCTCTCTGTCTCTCTCTCTCATTTTAATTATTATCTTTATCCCTTGGATAGAGACAGTCAAATATTGAAAGTATAAGGGAAGATAGAGAGGGGAAGGGAAAGAGAGATACTTGCAGCTCTGCTTCACCACTTGCAGAGCTTTCACCTTACAGGTGGGGCCAAAGTCTTGAATGAATGTCCTTGCGCATTGTAATAAGCACTCAATCAGGTGCACCACCATCTAGCCCCCAATCTCTCTCTCTCTCTCTCTCTCTCTCTTCTCTCTCTCCCTCTCTCTCTCTCTCTCTCTCTCTATATATATATATATATATATATATATATGTATATATATATGTGTGTGTGTGTGTGCATGTGTGTGTGTGTTTGTGCATGTGTGTGTGTAACTATATATATATTACTCTCTTACATTATTTGTCTCTATCTCTATCTCGACTTAAAAAATAAAAAAATGAAAAAAAAAAAGCTGAATTCAGTGGTGAATTCCTCCTGTAGCCACTGAGCCTCAGTGATGACCCTGGTTGGAGAGAGAGAGAGAGAGAGAGAGAGAAGGAAGGAATAACCACAATAAAATTGAAGACATCGAATACCATCTTTGTATGTCTATATTTCCCTGACTCTGTGTGTGTGTTTTATTTTAACAGTTTGGATGTACTGAAGGTAACTGAAATATAAAGAACAAAGAACAAATTCATCTAATCAGCTATACAGATTTAGTTTTTATCATGTCCCATATGACTCTCACTTAGTAGGACTCATTACTTTGGAATTAATTACAGTGCCATAACTTATGGAAATTAAATTTATAAGGGAATAATTCATCTTAAAAAGCCATATTAGCAAAATGGTAGCACAAGCTAAGACATAAGAGGAGATATAAGCATAAGATATACTTTCTGAATTGTCATCATAAAGTTACAGAGAACATTAACACAGTTCAAAATCTTTCTGCTTTAGTTACCACTTTAAAAAAAATCAGTAATTTAATAATGATTTACAAGATTGTTAAGATAACAGGGGAGTAATTTTCACAAATTTCCCAACATCAGAGTTCTGTGTCCCATTCACACCACTGCAAACTTCCCTATTCTTTATCCCTCTGGGAGTATGGACCAAAATTTTTTATAAGGTGAAAAGGGTGGAAGGTCTTGCTTCTGTAATTCCTTCACTGCTAGACATCGACATCGACAGGTCAATCCATACCTCCAGCCTGTTTCTATCTTTCCCTAGTGGAGTAGTGCATATTGGTAAGGTTATCTGCCCAGTGAAGTCAAAATGGCATCATAATAGTGTCTGCAGCTTAGTGGCTCAAAGGTGGTAAGATATAAAACAGGACAAATTGTTAATAAATAGGAACCGAAAGGAGCAGGTGACAATAGAGGTAATCATATGGGAAGAAGCTAGACAGTCTGAGTTATGTTCCTAGAGGCCCATGACTTTAGTAATTTTTGCCTGGGCAGATAGCTAATATGCAGGTGAACTAAAAATATTGCCTGGGAAGATGTTTCAGAGCTGAGGATAGGCCTAGAAAGATAGATTAAGGCAGAAAGTAACTTTCAAACATGAAGAAAGTATGTAAATACCATTAATTGTTTAAATCACCAATCTGACCCAGAACCCATATATATTCATGTTTAGCACAGGTGTCTGTGTAACCACCATGTTCCTATCAGTCTGAGCTTTTAGTCCATGGTCAAAACAGGGAATATTCTAGGATGCACTCATTTCAAGATCAGTCTTCCTTAAGTGGCAGCGTATAATAACCCAGGCTTCCTTCAGGGATTGGAACATTCCCAACCCTTGCTAATTTAAGCAAGGGCAAGGTCCTGCAGAGGATTTATGATAATGTTTCTGATTGAAACGACCAGTAATGGTGGAGAGAGGGATCTTTTAGAGGTCTAGGCCCATCATATCTCTGTGGGAAACCAAAAAATCTCTGGTTAGAGTTCCATATCAGATATAACCATATGTTTAACTGTTCTTTAAATAAAACAGTAGCAATTGAAACAATCATACTGTTTTGACAACCTATTATTCTTGCATCTAGACATCAGTGCTGGTTGCTAAGGGATGTATGTGTTTTGTTTGTGATGCACTTTCATAAGTCACTTTTTAATTACAAGTGTGCAAGCCAAACACAATATTAAATTGCTGGAGGATACGAGAAAGCAAGGAGCAAAGATGAAGCTTATCTAATCTGTAAAATACTATGATTAAGAGTACTGTCTTCAGTAGGGTGCTATGAAAAGTCAAACAATGAATTTTCCCATCATGATTCTGTCTTCTGCAGGGGAGAAATACTCAATAGCAAGATTTAACACAGTGTCAGAGAGAACAACCCATGATGCCCTTTAAAAAACTGCTTACTTTCTGTGGCATAGAAAAAACACTGATTAGAGTGATCTTTGTAAGATTTTATATAATTCACACATTGTTTAGGAGAAAAATCACTTTAATTTATAGTCTTTATTTATAATGTCAGGTTAGTTTTTGTCTTATCGTTTGAGTAGCTGATCCAAAAAAAAAAACAACAAATAAATAAACCACAATATCAAAAAAAAAAAACCATAAACCCTTAAATACTGGATAAGAACGAAAAATGATCCCATAACCCTAGAGCTTTTCCCCTCCTGTAATATATTATTGCTTTAATAAATATCTATGTTCTCAAGGTGACCTATTTTTCTTCTGGTAGAGATTTTAGTTAACACACAATAAAAATAAAATATGTAAAGGGACTTTTTTCATAGTTAGTTTTGTTTTTAAAAATTCTTTGGGAGACTAGGGTAGGGGCGGGGACCACACTTGGTTAAGCACAGGTATTACCATGCTCAGGACCCCACTCCTTCACCTGCAGGGAGGATTCTTTATGAGCTGTGAAGCAGGTCTGAAGGTGTCTATCTTTCTATTTCCCTCTGAATTACTCTCTATGCTGTCAAATAAAAATAAGGTAGAAGGGAGGTAAAAAAAAAAAAGAAAGAAAAAAAAGTTCACCAGTGTTGTGGTGGTGGTCTGGTGTTGGGCTGCACTGCGGAGAAGAGAGTGGATGTCCAGAGCAAAAGGGTACACAAATCTTTATTATAGGATGGGGGGGGGGGGTTGGTTCAGACCAAGTGGAGCCAGCCGGCAATGGCCGTCCCCACTACCTGACCACGGGGAGAGAGAAGGGGGCAAGATCAGAGAGAGGGGGAGCTAAGAGCCCAGAGAGAGGGGGGGGTGAGGGGGCTTTTTATTGAGCGACAACCAGGGGTGATGTGTGGGGCCAGGATTGGTTGAAGGGGGAACTGCTAGGATTTTGCCTGGCGTAGTAAAACCTGAGGGCGGAGACTGCATCAGAATAATTCCTCAGAAACATCTCCTCCTATCCCTTTATATCTAAATGGACACAGTAAAGAAAAATGGAATGGAGCAGGCTTAAATGTTTTTAAGGAATGCCTTGCTCAGGTGGTAAGATGTAGGACTTTCTGTGGAGGAGGGAAGGCTTAAATGGCTGCCAACCTTGTGAGATTTATGCGTCCTCCTGTGCTCAACCCCTCTTTAGAGAGAGAGACTTACCTGGAGAGACTCATCTCATAGGTTTAAGCGCAGCCTGCTCAACCATCTCTTCACAATATCTCTACATCTTTTCTATCTTTCTATCTAGTAATAACATAAGATGGTTCAAAGTCTGTAAAAGACTATCATGGAGCAGAAACCTTTTGGGCATAAACCTAAATGATATAACAAAACAGGAAGGGACAAGTAGGGGAGTAGTAAAAGCCAGTGTGGTGTGAAGGGAAGGACTGGTGTGTAAAGGAACATTCCCTGATTGAGGTGGGGGAAGGGCAAGGATACATAATGAGGGGGAGAATCGAACAAGGTGCATGTCCTGGAGGGCCTGGTTAACCCTTTCCAATGCGAGGAGGCCTCAGGAGTTAACTTATGTTTTGAAGAGGGCTGTTTGTTTCCTTTCAACAGGTCAAACAGTGGTTGGAGGCAGCTTGTGGGCAGATAGATATACTGCCTAAGCCAATTTAAATTTCCTAGAAAACTTTGTAAAGAAGCAAGAGTAAGGTTAGAAGGGAAGGTAACATTAGGTTTTAAGGGACGAATTTGTGTTAGAGAAATCTCTGAACCTAGGAAGGATATTGGAGGGATTAGCTGTATCTTCTCAGGGGCTACATTAAGGCCACTTTTCTTTAATGCAGGAATGAGAAAATCATGTAAGGCATAGAGATTACAGACATAGAGATCCAGTGATAATTCTGGGTCAACAACAGCAACAGCATTCACTGTGTGATTATTGTTTGATTATAACTGCAACCATAGGAAGGTAGAAACAAACTAGTATGCAAAAGCAGTAACAAAATTTCTATTTTTTCAATGATCCTCAATTTTTATGCATTGTCACAAACCCTACACTGTACTATTCCATATGGGCAATATCAAGTTTACTTTTGAGGAAACTAATTGGTGATGGTGAGTTTAATTTGGTGTCAATATTCACAAGACAGTAAAGAAAACCATCAAATGTATATCTTCCCTTTCTGCAAATGCTATTGTTGTTGCTATCACTAAAATCCACCTGCTGTTGCGGTCCATACTGTAGTGACTAGTTTAGAAGCCAAGGACAAAATGCAAACTTACTATCCAAACCAACCATAAATTCACACACCCACAGTTTTCATAAACATATGAGATATCTTCAAAACTTATAAATCTATCATAGTTTTAAATTTTATGCATGTGTATATATTTGTATTCCAACAGATATATGTGGTTGAATAAGTAATTTATAAATAAGGTTGATGATTTAGTAAGAAAACTATTTCTAGTTGGTATTTTTGTTCAGAATAACAAACTAAGATACTCAAATTGAAAAATGTTCATTATTATTTTCTGCTTTTAAACATCTTCATAATCAAAAGCTTAATATTATAATATTTGCCTTATTGAAGTCCATCCTTTTCTTTTTTTCCTATTGAGGGAAAATGTAAAGAAATAGGTCTTCTAGAAACATAGCCACAAAGAGAAAGGGGAGATGAGGATTTTGAAGTCACGCTCCATCAAGTCCCAAAGACAGAGGACAAAAGGAGGAGAGATATTTAGATGAAGTAAGAGGGTCATGTGTGACGTGGAGGGGAAGAGAGGACTGGACCTGGAATAAAAAGGGGTCAATTATGTATAGATGTAGACAAATACCTGTAGAGATGATGGTTAACCCATGTCTGCAACCTTTGGAGAACTGTGGTGGATTGCAATGGAGGAATCAGAGATTCTGAACTCTGATGGTGGGAATGGTGTGTAATTGTATCCCTTCTGACATGTATTTTGTAAATTAATATTGAAATACTAATAAGAAAATAAAACTTAGAAAAAAAAAAAAAAACCATAGGCATGACAGAGTAGTCACTGTGCCAAAACCCCACCACCATCCCACTCCCACCATTGCAACTAAAAATAAAGGAACACACCAACCCACAAGACGAACCTGAGATTTCTGGAAGAAAGATTATTGAAAAGTGGGTGCATGCATGTGGCCAGTGGGTGGGGAAGGAGAGAGGTTTCCCCAGGATTGAAAACAGTGTCCTCCAGCTACCAGTCAACAGTGTCATCTTGGCAGCCACCTGACTGTGTTTGGGAGAGTAGACTGACCTTGGGCTCTTAATCTCTACCCCAAGGAATCTCAAGGGAACCAAGGTATTAAAATGCTTACAATAAGGGGCCAGGTGGTGGCACACCTGGTTGAGGGCACATGTTGCAGTGCACAAGGACCCAGATTCGAGCCCCCAGTCCCCACCTGCAAGGGGAAAGCTTCACAAGTTGTGAAGCAGGGCTGCAGGTGGGAACTGTGTGAAATTGTATCCCTCTTATCCTATGGTCTTGTCAATGTTTCCATTTTATAAATAAAAATGTTAAAAAAATAAAAAAGTATGCCTTCCTCTGATGAACATGCAGAGGAAAATTTTCTTGTACTTCTAGATCTTGGACCAGCATGGACAATTCTATTAATTCTTGAGCTTCTAAGTACTATTACAGCAAAAGTAGGCACCATACTGATTTATCATTTTGTAATTCTTCATCACATTTATTATTTTTAAAAAGGCAGGAAAGAGGGAGTCGGGCTGTACGCAGCTGGGTAAGCACACATGGCGTGAAGCGCAAGGTCCAGCTGAAAGATCCTGGTTGGAACCCCCAGCTCCCCACCTGCAGGGGCTTCACTTCACAAGCGGTGAAGCAGGTCTGCGGGTGTCTCTCTTTCTCCCACTCTCTGTCTTCCTCTCCTCTCTCCATTTCTCTCTGTCCTATCTAACAACGATGGCAAGAATAACAACAATAGTAAATACAACAATAAAAAAGGGGACAAAAAAAAGGGAAAATAAATAAATATTTAATTTTTTTTTAAAGGCAGGAAATAACTCTTAAGAACAAAAGAAAGAAAACCATACCCTCCAAGGGGGGGGTGTGTGTCAAGGACTCTTAAGAAAAAAAAAGAAAGAAAACCATTGACCTATGTCCCTAAAAAACATCAACATAAATGTAAAAATGCACAAAAATATTGTCTAGTTATATATATTAATATATAAAGAAAATGAACCACTAGGACCAAGTGGGATTCATCTCAGAGATTCATGGATAATTCCATATATACCAATAAGTTAATATTTTTCACACAAACAAAACAGGTAGAAACACATAATTGTATCAGTAGATGTTAAAAAAATCATTTCAGATTGTGGGCTGGGGAAAAGTATAATAGTTAACAAAGACTTTCATAGTTGAGACTCTAAGGTCACACTTAGGTTCAATGCCCAGTTCCACTACACGTGAGAGCTCAGCAGTGTTCTGATCTATGCCTCTTTATCTCTTATCTCTATTATTAAAATGAATAAATAAAATCTTTCAAAATAAGATTCAGTATTAATTTATGATGAAGACACAAGAAATTGCAAACAGAGTGAACACTCCTCCAAGTAATAAAAGCTATATAATGACTATTCAAATTATATTCCAAAGCACTAAAAAATAAAACTTTGTGGAACTGGAACAAATGCATAGAGTCACATCACTGGAACAGATTAGAGAACCCAGAAATAAAGTCATACATCTCTGGACATCTAATATATGACTAGGAGCAACAAACATGCAATATGGGGAAAAATGCTTCTTCAACAAATGTTTATGGGGAAACAGAACAATCAAATGTGGAAACTGAAATTAGGACATTGCCTAAAACAACTTATCAAAACTAACTCAAAAATGGATTTAAAAGCATGCTAGGCTTGAAACTATAAAAATTGTTTGAAACTTGAGAAATAATCTAAGATCTTAATATTAAAAACATATGTAGAGATTCAACCCATGAGTAAAGGAAACTAAAACAAAAATAAATAAATAAATGAAATTTTGTCAAAGCTAAAAGTTTCTACATATTGAAAGAAAATTTCACACGAATGAATAGGTAATCCAGCAATTGGGAGATGCTTGCAGATTACACATTTGTCAATGGATTGAGAATGAGATATATTAAGAAATCATACAGCTCAACAAGAAAGCAACCCAATAAAAAGTGGATAAACTAAATGGACAGTTTTCTAAAGAAGATAAGCACAATCTGCAGATATATGGAAAAACATTCTACATGACTTGTCAAGAGAGAAAAATTAAAACTGCATTGAGATACCACCTCACACCTATCATAGTGACCTACATCAATAAAACAGGAAACACATAGTGAGGATGTGGAGTAAAAGGAATTCTGTTAAGTGACTGGAGGGAGATAACAGCATATTCCTACTAGACATTTTATTATTTCAGACATTGATGTCTAACTCAGTAACCAGTAAGCTATCTGCTTTGTTCCTTAAATGTGCATGGTATTAAAAGAGTGACAGCTCTTAGGAAGTAACAGCTTCTGGATTAACCCTTATCTAATAATATGTGAAAAAAAAAGCACAGTTCACTAAAACACATTAATCATAAAGATACTGAGATGAGATCTAGAATTTTAGGTTCAATTATTTCTTCCTGTATCCTAAATTTGTTTACCCATGTATCACTCCTTGTCCTGCTTCCTGCTAAATCAGCTCCTTTTTTTTTATATAATTTATTTCTTTATTGGGGAATTAATGCTTTACATTCAACAGTAAATACAATAGTTTGTACATGCACAACATTCCCCAGATTCCTATTTAACAATACAACCCCCACTACATCATTCATCATCTTTCACGGACCTGTATTCTCCCCACCCACCCACCCACCCCAGAGTCTTTTACTTTGGTGTAATACTCCAATTCCATTTCAGGTTCGACTTGTGTTTTCTTTTCTAATCTTGTTTTTCAACTTCGGCCTGAGAGTGAGATCATCCCATATTCATCCTTCTGTTTCTGACTTATTTCATTCAACATGATTTTTTCAAGGTCCATCCAAGATCGGCTGAAAATGGTGAGTAGTCTTCACACATTCTCTCAGAGAGCAGAAGTAATTTCAAAATAATATTCTGTTCAATAACAAAAGATCTTTTGGTAGCTCCTTTAGATTTCCTCTGTAGTTCTATAAAATTTGTTCATATTACCTCCTATCCTTCAATAAATTTTTTTGCTGTGAAAATATTTTTAGGTTTTTTTTTTCCTAGTTTCTTTTTTTAATTTATTTATTCCCTTTTATTGCCCTTGCTTTATTATTGAGTTATTAGTGTTGTAGTTGTTGTTGGATAGGACAGAGAGAAAAAAAAATAGAGAGAGGAAGGGAAGACAGAGAGGGGGAGAAAAATATAGACACCTGCAGACCTGCTTCACTGCTTGTGAAGTGACTTCCCTCTTTGCCGCAGGTGGGGAGAGGGGCATCAAACCGGGATATCTTATGCTGGTCCTTGTGTTTTGCGCCATGTGTGCTGAACCCGCTGCACTACGTCCAGATTCCTTCTAGTTTCTTTTTTTATTTCAAATGGTCATTGATACATAATAAGTGGTCCTAAACTGAAATTTACATTAATACAGACTAAAAGGTTTAGGATAATATGACTCAGCCAAAGAAGAAATAAATAAAAGAAATGAAAGAGGGCGGGGGTAGGTAGCATAATGGTTATACAAAGAGACTCTCATGCCTGAGGTTCCAAAGTTCCAGGTTCAATCCCACCACCCAATACCATAAGCCACAACTAAACAGTGCTCTGGTTAAAAAAAAGAAAGGAAAGAAGAAAGAAAAGACAGTTGAAAGGAAAAATAAAGAAAGAAAGAATGAGAGAAAGAAAGAAAGAAAGAAAGAAAGAAAGAAAGGAAAGTCCCACACCACTGAAATAGCTTTACATAGCCACACAGATTTTTCCAACATTTTTTCCATTTCCAACAATTGTTTTTCCATTTTCAACAAAATGTTCTACCAATTTTATTGTAATTAGCAAAGGAAATCGGAATGATTAAAAAGGTCCTAAAGGCATAGTTACTCTGGAATTATAAGACATATTGAATATAAATTATGTGGAAATATTATTATCATATTGGTGAATCTCAGCTTCTCAGTAAGTCAGTTTCTCTCTCAGTAGTCTTGTGGACAAGCTGAGTTGATTTTTTTTTAAGTGATAAATCCTAGTATATGTTGGGAGCCAGGTGATGGTGCACTGTGTTAAGTGCACATAGTAGGAAGTGCAAGGACCTGCTCAGTGATCCTGATTTGAGCCCCAAGGTTCCCCACCTGCAGGGAGCTCACCTCTCAAGTGGTAAAGCAGTCCTGCAGGTGTCTATCTTTCTCTGACCCTATCTTCCCCTCCCCTATCAATTTCTCTCTGTCTTACCCAAAAACAAATCAATAAATAAATCCTAGTATGTCCCATCCTATTTTAACTGTCCACTACTTATTTCATGTTTACTAAAACATTAACCCTATGTCATGTCACTAGTATTTTCTACCATACTAGTCAGCTACCTCATACTAGTCATACTAGTCATACCTCATTCTTCACATACTACATTTGTAGATGGGACAGAGGATTGCAGTCAGATATAGAAGCAAAACAATTGAAATATACCTTCCATTCTCAAAAATTAAAAAAAAAATAGGCAAGACCAACTGAGCACTTTTACATTGCTTTAAATTTTCTGGAGAATGGTTAATTTACAAAACAGTGGTGGAGGACGAGAAGATAGTGCACTTTAAGTAGAAAGAATGTTACCATCCATGAAGACTTTGGTTGCAGACGCTGGCCAGCACATGAGAGCACTATGCAAAAGGATTAGTTTTGTAGACAGTGGAGAAATGTTTTAGTGTTCTCCTTCTCATTCTCTCTCTCTCTCTCTCTGTGCCTCTATAAAAATAGAAAGGGAGTTGTAGGATATTGCAGGTGTGAAACCCCTGAGGAAAAGTATTCTGAAAGCAAGAATAGACAACTGTTTTTTTCAGGTATGCAATAACATATCTCTCCAAATTTGTCCTAGTACACCTGACCCACCAACAAAGTGCTATTTCTTTGTTTACCTTTGGGTTGACATTTTTAAATACAGAGAGGAGAGAGCGAGAGAGAGACAGAGAGAGAGAGAATGAATGAATAAAAACATAGTATCACCAAAGCTACTTCCAGTGAAATATAGACCAAGATTAAGCCAGTATGATGTACACTGCAAAGCAAAATCCTTGCTAGGTAAATTTGTTTTCTAGGTAGAAAAAAAATTAATGCTTTTTCAAACACCAAGTTCCAGATGCTACCATGACTCCAACCTGACTTTACTGAGTAGATGACCTCACCAAAGAGTACTTGAACCCCACCTCTCTAGATCCCTGCCCCACTAGGGAAAGATACAGGATGAGAGTATGTATCAACCTTCCAATATCTATGTCCATTAGAGAAGCAATTATAGAAGCCAGACCTTCCACCTTCTGCACCCCATAATGATCCTGTGTCCATATTCTCAGAAGCATAAAGAATAGGAAAGCTTCTAATGGGGGGAATGGTATACAGAACTCTGTTGGTGGGGATTGTGTGAAATTGAACACTTCTTATGCTACATTCTTTGTAATCATTATTAAATCAATAAAAAACAAAAGAAAATAGATGATGAAGACAATGTGAGTGTGCTCCAGTGTATTCAAGAACATCTCTGAAATGTTACCTTCTGAACTTTTGTTTTAGCCAAGGTACTCAAAAACTTCAAATGCCTCTCTAGGACCTACTTTAAGTTCTCTAACATTGGAAAGTACAATTTAAAGACATCAGAGTTCAGTGAGTTATTTGAGAATATCACATCACTTTCCAGTTATTCCAGAGTCTTGCCTTAAAAGAACAGATTTTAATGTAGGAGATAGATGTCTCTCTCTCTCTCTATCTCTCTCTCCCTGTGTGCTTTCCTGAAAGAGACAGCTGTATCAAAGCTTCCTTCAAGGACGTGGGAACAGGACTAAAGCAATGAAGAAAAAAGTGAGAAAAATAGCTAACTTGGATGTGCATTGCATTGCAATTTTCTTCATTGTTTTCATAGTAACACCAATATTAATATATTTAATTGTAATTTCCCTGAGCTTATGTATATATTTTTTGAGAATTATACATCTGGATGGTCACTGCATGGATTAGAGATCCTTGCGATTTTTTACAGGAAACTCAAGACAAACTTAAGATGAAACCTGAGATAGTGATATTAGGGTACATCATAAGCCCCTGCTTTAGGGAAATGTTATATTCTTTGGCTAAATGACAATAATGAACTAGGTTGAGAGATCAAAAGGAGGCAAGTAGTGTTTCCTTTAAAAGTAATCGACAAGACAGCATTATTACTTATGAGATTAAAAAAAATTGCTTCCACAAAAGTTAGAATAGAAAGTTGTCATAGTTCGTAAGTCAGAGTTTCTTTCTTTTTTTTTTTTTTTTTTTTTACCAGAGCACTGTTCATCTCTGGCTTATGGTGGTACAGGGGATTGAACCTGGGACTCTGGAGCCTCAGGCATGACAGCCTGTTTGCATAACCATTATGCTATCTATCCTCCACCCCAGAGTTTTTTTTTTTAATACAAAAGAATTGAGAATCGGGTGGTAGTGCATAGGGTTAAGTGCAGGTGGAGCAAAGCACAACGACCAGTGTAAGGATCCCGGTTTGAGCCCAATGGCTCCCCACCTGCAGGAAAGTCACTTCACAAGTGAAGCAGGTCTGCAGGTGTCTATCTTTCTCTCCCCCTCTGTCTTCCCCTCTTCTCTTCATTTCTCTCTGTCTTACCTAACAATGACATCAATAACAATAATAATAGCTACAACAATAGAAAACAAGGGCAAAAAAAGGAAATAAATATACAAAAGAATACAATACAATCTCAAAAAAAATAGTGGTAATGTTGCACATTAGAAAGGACAGCAACATCAAGTGTTGGCAAAGATGAGAGGAAAAAGGACATTTCTATAATATTAGTGGAAAGGTGAATTGCTCCAATCCCTGTGGAAAACAGTCTGGCGACTTCTCAGGACATGAAAAATGGAGCTACTTTGTGGCCCAGAAATTCCTCTCCTTGGAAGCAAAGATATCCATTCAGAGAAATCTATGTAAAACTGTATTCATAGCATCACAACTATAGTACCCTAAAGTTGGAAGCAACCCAAATGCCCAGTGACAAATGAGTAACTAACAACAGTGTGGTTTATTGAGTGTGTGAGTGTGTTGGCAAAAAGAAATAAAAATAATCATTATGTATAAAGAATGAACAGGGGACCAGGTGGTGGTGCACCTAGTTGAATACATACGGTACAATGCTAAAAGACCCAGATTCAAGCCCCTGGTCTACACCTGCAGGGGAAAATCTTTGCAAGTGGTGAAGCAGGGCTACAGGTCTCTCTCTGTCTCTCTCCCTCTCTCTAGCTCCCCCTTCCTTTTCCATTTCTAATAGTGTCTATTCAATATATAAATAAAGATAATATTTTTTTAAATAAGAATGAACATACTGAATTGTGTACATAAACTTTGAACTCTAAGTCTTGTGGCTTAAACTAAGGTAATACATGTTGTTCATGTTGTTTATCATAGGAAGGAGGGTCTGGAATAACCTCCCCCCAGCAAAAGTATGACCTCTACCTTCTGATGATAACTATGCCTCATTAAGCAAAGTTCATGATAGTCTGGAATATAATACTTGTGCGGGATAGTGATATAATATCTGTATGACAGGGTCGTGGCACAAAATGGGATACACACATACCTTGTAGGAGTCACACATACATTCTCCTTGAATTGTTCAGCTACCTTTGTTTTGAACCTTTATCTTTGTTAATGTAACTTTATTAAACACACACACACACACACACAACCTTAAACTTGGATCGGGGCTACATTTGGGGGCTTCCTTGTCTGTTGGGAATTTTCTTGGATGCAATCCCTCTTGTCAAGACTTGTTCATGGTATTATGAGTGTAGATTTTTTTTTCATTTTTGGTTGATGCCATAGCCTGAATTCTGGCACACACACACACACACACACACACACACACACACACACACACACACACACATATATATATATGGTAATCTAAGCAAAAATGAGAAGAATGAAAGAATGAATATGAGGTAATCTCAATCATAGGTGGAACTTTAGAAACAAGGACAGGGAAAAATACAAAGGGAAACATTTAGCTGGGTATAGTATATTGTACCAAAACTAGGAATTCTGGGAAAGGAGAGAGAAGAGTAAGGAAGGAATGGAGAAGGCCTTGGGGTACTGCTGCATGTTGTTGAAACTGTTTTGCAAACACATATCATAGGGTGATGATAAACTGTACTTATGTGTCAACAATTGTAAAATGCCAATCTCCCAATAAAGTGATTTGGAAAAAGCAATAATAAATAATTACAAACTTTGAGGAAGGAAAAAAAAAGTTCCTTATAGCAGGAACATCCCCCTATAAGTCTGAGGGGGAAAAGAAAACACTTGGCTCCCAATCACCCAGGACCCCATTCAGAGAATCCTGGGATTCCCACATAGTAGGCCTATACCTGTAACAAATCCCTATCTCTACTGTCACTGGAAATCTCTATCAGGAACAACATAGTGGACTTCTTTGTGGGACCCTAGAGGACCTTGCCCTCAGTGTGAATCAACAATGGCACAGACTGCCCAATTGTCCAAAGGGAGGTTGGGCCAACATATTCTGCCACTCAAGAAAGCTGGCTTCAGCAGTGAATTCAGCCTAGAATGTTCCTAGCTATGACCACAGAATATGTGCTGAATATTGGTCCCAGATCGAATCAATGGAATTTACAATTAATGATATTTATATAATGTTCCCATATTTGGGAGCTACTCTCTTCCCTGATCCAGCTTTCTAGTCATATTTCCAACTCTGACACCATCTCCCCAGACAATACCTTTAGCCTACCTGCATGTTAGCTGTTGGGATCAGACAAAAATTAGTAAAGTCATGGACCCCTTGCAATATACCTAAAATAGATCTAATAGCTTTTCCCAAAAAGGAGAACCCAAATCCCATCTACTATATTCTTTCATTTAGGTTCCTGATTATTAAACAATTTATTTTGCTTTATATCAATGTTTTTTCAGCCACCAAGTTCCAGAGCTACCATGATGCCAACCTGACTTCCCCAGGCAATCTCATCAGTGTGTCCTAGAACCCCACCTACTTAGATCCCTGCCCCACTAGGGAAAGAGAGAGAGGTAGGCTGGGAGTATGGATCAGCCTGCCAATGCCCATTTCCACCATAGGAGCAATTACAGAAGCCAGACCTTCCATGTTCTGCACCCCATATTGGCCCAGGATCTGTTTCCAAAGGGATAAAGCATAGGAAAGGGTCCAGTGGAGGGGATGGGATACAGAACTCTGGTTATGGGAATTGTATGGAATTGCACCCCTCTTATCCTATGGTCTTGTTGATATTTTTATTTTATACATAAAAATGTGATTTTCAAAAATAAAGATTTTGTACATGTACCTTCAAAAGTAGGTCTACTTCTACCTTCTGCAACCCACAATGACCCTGGGTCCATGCTCCCAGAGGGATAGAGAGTGGGAAAGCTATCAGGGGAGGGGGTGGGATATGAAGATTGGGTGGTGGGAATTGTGTGGAGTTGTACCCCTCCTACCCTATGGTTTTGTTGATTAATCCTTTCTTAAATAAGAAAGAAAAAAAATTTTAAAAATTTTTAAAAGTAGGTCTACTTGAGTTGAGCTGTAGCACAGCAGATTAAGCAAACATGGCCCAAGTAAGTATCCCTGTTAGCGCCCCCCCCCGACCCCCAACACCTCCAGGGTAGTCGCTTCACTGGCGGTGAAACAGGTCTGCAGGTGTCATTCTCTCCCCCCTCTGTCTTCCTTTCCTCTCTCTATTTCTCTCTATCCTATCTAACAACAATGGCATTAATAACAACAACAGTGATAACTACAACAACAATAAAAAAACAAGGGCAACAAAAGAGAAAATAAAGAAATATAAAATAAAGTAGGTCTACTTATTCTGACTTATCTGTTCATCTACCAGAGCTCTTTCTGTGTTGCTTATTTTAAAGCCTTTGATTTAACAGTTCAAAGACACAGGGAATAATTTCCACAACTGACATAGAAAAGGCTATAAAATAAATTAATTAGACTATATTTATATAAAAAGAGTATTTGGCACAAAGTGCAAGGACAGGCAGAAGGATCCCAGTTCGAGCTCCCAGCTCCCCAACTGCAGGAGAGCTGCTTCACAAGTGGTGAAGCAGGTCTGCAGGTGTCTATTTTTCTCTCCCCCTCTCTGTTTCCCCCTCCTCTCTCCATTTCTCTCTGTCCTATCCAACAATGATGACAACAATAATAACTACAACAATAAAAAAAACAAGGGCAACAAAAGGTAATAAATAAAGAAAGAAAAAAAGACTTTGAAAGTATGAATAGAAAAATAATTCATGTAAGTAGACAATGCTAGTGTCTTTGCTCTTATAGATGTGAAAATCTGTTCCAGATTTAGGTTGAAGGACCAATTAGGCTATGCCATTTTTGTGGCAGAGGGAAAGAGCAAGCCCTAGAAGCTCTTTTTTAAAAAAAATTTTTTAAATTTTTCATTAAAAAGGCATATGTTGGGAGTGAGGCGGTAGCACAGCTGGTGGTGCGAAGTGCAAGGACCAGCTTAAGGATCCCAGTTTGAGCCCCCGCCCCCCCCCCCGCTCCCCACCTTCAGGGGAGTCACTTCACAAGCGGTGAAGCAGGTCTGCAGGTGTCTGTCTTTCTCTCCTCCTCTCTGTCTTCCCCTCCTCTCTCCATTTCTCTCTGTCCTATCCAACAATGACGACATCAATAACTACAACATTAAAAAGGGAATAAATAAATAGATAAATAAATAAGGAATATGTTACCATCACTCACAATTCACTGACTAACCTGTTTTAAATAATAATTTCATTCTATTTCACATAGAAAAGTCCCATCGGGGATTCGGGCTGTAGCGGAGTGGGTTAAGCGCAGGTGGCGCTAAGCAGAAGGACCCGCATAAGGATCCTGGTTCAAGCCCTGGCTCCCCACCTGCAGGGGTGTCGCTTCACAAGTGGTGAAACAGGTCTGCAGGTGTGTTTCTCTCCCTCTCTCTGTCTTCCCCCTCCCCTCTCCATTTCTCTCTGTCTTATGTTGTATGCTTTACATTGGGTTGTTCTAGTTATCCCCCGCCAAGAGATTTGGATCAGTCCTGTTAATTTTGCGGGCCTGCTTGGCCCCGCCCCTAGGAACCCCGACAGAGTTACAGAGTTCTGGAAGTTGGAGAGTTCCAGAGTAAGAGAGAGTGCTTGTGCTACCGCAAAGAGACAGCAGAGTTCTGTTTGGTGATTAGTTTGGTTTAGTTTATGAATCGTTGTTCCTGAATAAAGAAATACAGCTGCCCTGCCCAGCAGTATGTCTCTGGTCGTCTCTGTTACCTGCCCGTGAAGCTAGCCCGGCCAGCTAGAGCCCCCGAATTTTTAACAACAAATGGTGCCCACGTGGACCTGACCTGCGCATCTCTCAGATAAGTAAAGACAATTTGGCTACCTATGCACTATGGCATTCTCTTCTGCTTGTGAAGAGATCTCCAAAGGCCTCTGCTCTTTCTTCACGAGACTGTTTTGCTGTTTCTGGAACATTTATCTCTGGACCACTCTGTGGTTTCCACTTGCTTGGGCGAACTCAGAACAGCCAGCGGGAATAGCCAGCGGGTGGGAGGTAAGGCGCAGAGTTGCTGTTTCCACCTGGTTAAACAGCCAGCCAGCCGGCTGCGCCCAGACAACCCCGCGCACCGCGCCCGCAGCCCCGCAGCCTTCAGGAGGCTGACGCCAGCCCGCAGGAGCCCGATGCCACCACACAGGAGCCCGATGCCACCATGCAGGAGCCTGATGCCAACACGCAGGAGCCTGATGCCACCACGCAGGAGCCCGATTCCAACACACAGGAGCCCGATGCCGCCACGCAGGAGCCCAATGCCAGCACGCAGGCCAGCCCACGGGAGCCAGCTCTCCACCGTGTGGCACAGGACACTGGACGTGTGATCCCTCCACGCTGCTCGGCCACTGCGAGCAGGGCAGCGGACATGACAGGGCCATGGGGCAGGGCCGCGGCGGCCTATCATGGCCGCCACCCCTGGGCACCTAGGCCCACACCTTCTACAAAGCTGGCCCGCCTGCCCTCTTGCTATGAATTCTGGAACGATCCCGGACCTCCCGGACCCCCGGGCTCCTTGCTGAAACTGGACATCCTGGCAGAGATCCTCAGCTCTGGTCTGAAGGCAGACAAGCTGGAGTACACAGAGATTTGTACAGAGATCGCAACCTGCAATTCCTAGAAGTAAAGCTGCCCAAGAGACCACCACTGGACAATGCACCCCCCAACAACTAAGACAGTACATATCTAAATTCGTGTTTGAAATGACATGTCTTCGTAACAAAGGTTTCTATCCTTGTGTATTAATGACCATGTTTATGTGTATGTTTAAAGTTTGGTAAACAGTAACTTTAAGGCTAAATTCTTACTAGTCAAAGTTAAATGAAAAAGGTTTTCAACGTAATTCTCATAAAGATAAAATTAACTTACATTTAAAGTCTGAGGTAAAAATTAGTTAACAATCAATATATTTTAACTAAGTTGGTCTAAACAAAAGGTTAAATAGACTTATTGATATGTAAAACTCTTCATTATCTTCTCTATTAGAAATGGTAGATCGCACAATGGCTATGCTAATTATTCTCATGCCTGAGGTTTCCTTTCCTGAGTACAACTAGGGTGTGTCTCCATCTTGAATGGGTGTAACAAAAGGTTAAAAAGACGTTGTTGCTATGTAAAAGTCTCAAATTCCTTCTCTATTAGAAATATGCTAATAACAAGTTTTGTTTCATAGTAAGTAAATTGCAGCCAGCTGCCTTTGGGACTCTAGGCCTTTCCCCACCCCCATGCAAATGTTCGTCGAGACAAGTACGCCCCCCAGAGGCAAGAAAGTACGCCTCCCAGAGGCAAGAAATGTTTTTTTTAAGCTGATAAAGTTTTGCCCTCAGAGGCAAAAATGGACCCCTCAGGCCTCCCCTTGGCAGCACACTGGTTCTTGTTACTTGCTTACATGTTTCTCCATGTTTGTGCCAGTTTCTTTTTTTAAAAAATGCCTGTACGATATAGGTTTCTGTTCACCCCACACCCTTGATACTGTAGTCATTTAGTTAAAAAGAAAAGGGGGAATTGTTGTATGCTTTACATTGGGTTGTTCTAGTTCTCCCCCGCCAAGAGAATTGGATCAGTTCAGTTAGTTTCGCGGGCCCGCTTGGCCCCGCCCCAAGGAGCCCCGCCAGAGTTCGAGAGTTGGAGAGTTGCAGAGTTTGAGAATGCAAGGTGCCGCTGCGGGGAAAGAGGCAGCAGAGTTTTATATGGTGATTAGTTTGTCTTAGTTTATGAATCATTGCTCCTGATTAAAGAAATACAGCTTCCCTGCCCAGCTGTATGTCTCTGGTCGTCTCTGTTACCCGCCCGTGAAGCTAGCCCGGCCAGCTAGGGCCTACGAATTTTAACAACAGTCCTATCCAACAACAATGACAACAATAATAACTACAACAATAAAACAACAAGAGCAACAAAAAGGAATAAATAAATAAAATTTTAATTAAAAAAAAAAGAAAAGTTCCATCAGAAGCAAGAATAATAAGAATCACATGATAATGACTGGTTATGGAAAGGGAAATCTTCCACAAAAGTAAGAGAACATTTGAAAATTGTAATCTGCCACAAGTGCATATGCAATTTGACGTCAGCCTAGTAGAGTACAAAAAAAAAAAAAAAAAGAAAAAAAATCATGTGGTTGGGTAGTAACACAGAGGGTTAAGTGCACATAGCATGAAGTGCAAGGACCTGCATAAGAATTCCAGTTCGAGCCCCTGCTTCACAGGTGGTGAAGCAGGTCTGCAGGTGTCTGTCTTTTCCTTTTCATCTCTATTTTCCCTTCCTCTTTCGATTTCTCTCTGTCCTATTCAACAACAATAATAGCTATAACAACAATAACAACAACAAAATGGAAGAAATGGTCTTCAGGAACAGTGGACTTGTAGTACAGGCACCCGATCCCCAGCAGTATCCCTGGAGGCAAAAAAAAAAAAAACTATGCTGTTATTCTGTCAGATAAATTACTCAGTGGGCAGAGCGCAGGACTTGCATATGCAAGAAGCACCAGGTTTGATTTCCAGCACGACATATGCCAAAGAAATGTTCTGGTCCTTCCAGCTTTCTTGAAAGTCAATAACAAATGCATCTTTAAAATAAAGTGTCAGTTTTTATTCTTCAAAACATTACTTATTTACTTATTTTGGAGAAGGGTGGGGAAAGCAAGAGAATAAATTTGCAATTTAAAAAATAAATTTGGAATTTTAAAAAATTTAAAAAATTTAATAAATTCTGGAATTTGCAGTACCTGGAATCAAACTAAAGGCAACACACATACAAGTCCTATGTTGTTGTTGGGTAGTATGCCAGCTCCCCCTGGCTTCTGCTTAACCATATGCCTATATAGGGATTGAATTGATCCCATTCAAAGCTTTGGTCTATTTACATAAATCATTTTTACATTTACATAAAGCACCACACTCCCTTCAGGGCATTGGTGGTTTAGTGGTAGAATTCTCACCTGCTCCACCCCCTCTCCTTGTCACACCCTGATCCTCTCCTTGTCACACCCTGATCTTCCACCAGTCACCTTTTGCTCCACCCTCTCTATGTCACATCTTGTTTCCACCCTACTTGGAGAGTATAAAAACAGCTGCTCTTCTGATTAAAGACATTTGGAAATTGCTTGCTGGCTCCGAGAGTTCCAGAGTGTATCTCCTGCGAAGTTAGTGAGGCACGAGTTCCTGATCCCTCTCCAACGCAGCAGCCTTGATCAGCTCCAGTTGAGTTCTCTCCAACCCAGAGAGCACTAGCTCAGGAAGAAGCACCCTCAGGCTATCCCTGCATGTTGTATTGTTGTGCCATCTGCCCAGCTGCAAAACTTTTCATTTTTGAACATTTTATTTACTTGTTTGCTTTAATGTTAATGAGAGAGATAACAGAGAGAAAGAGACCAGAGCACTACTTAACTCTGGTGTATGGTAAGGCTGGGGAGCAAGGGGATTGAACCTGAGACCTCAGAATTTCAGGCATGAAAGTACTTTCACATAACTATTATGTTAGCTCCTCACTCCCACTTTTCCTTTTTTATTTTTTTTTATTTTTTCTTTTTGGGGTTAAGATTCTTTTTTTTTAAATTTTTTTATTTAAGAAAGGATTAATGAACAAGACGATAAGGTAGGAGGGGTACAACTCCACACAATTCCCACCACCCAATCTCCATATCCCACCCCCTCCCCTGATAGCTATCCCATTCTCTATCCCTCTGGGAGCATGGATCCAAGGTCATTGAGGGTTGCAGAAGGTAGAAGGTCTGGCTTCTGTAATTGCTTCCCCGCTGAACATGGGCATCGACTGGTCAATCCATACTCCCAGTCTGCCTCTCAATTTCCCTAGTAGGGTGTGTCTCTGGGGAAGCTGAGCTGCAGGACAAATTGGTGGGGTCTTCAATCCAGGGAAGCCTGGCCAGCATCCTGGTGGCAGCTGGAACTGCAAACTCTAGTGTACTTCTGCTTTCAGGTATATATTTTGCAGTAGTTTATGGATACGTGTGAACATAAGCTCTCTCTCACAGAAACTGGTGTATATCTAGGTTATGGGACTTTGTTAGAAAGTGAACCACCTGAGATGAAATTAGAGTATACTATGAAAGGAAAGGTCTCACCTGAGTAATGAAGCTGAAGGGTTGTCATTCCACACGTGAAGTCTCTGGACACAGTCTGAGGTGAAGCATGTTGAGGTGGCAATCGTTGCGTTGGTTAGGTTATGATCAGCGGATGCAATATTACTTGATATGGATTGGGAGATGCATACGGGAAAGTGGGCCCTATCCAAGGGTTCCAGGACTGGGGGAAGTAGAGGCTCTATAGTGGAGATATTAGGTTCCTGCTGTCTTAGGGTTCAAAAACACACTTGATAGTTAATGTTATCATCACATTATTTGGTAATTGGGTTAACTTTGAAAAGTACTTTTGTTATGGTTTGCTGTACAGTATCCAGTATCTTGTATATAGCTGTGCTATTGGATGCTTCTAATCTACTTGGTCTAGGCTTTTGAGAGAGTCCGCATATCAAATACACAGCCTATATATTAAAAAGATTCAGTTAGTGTTTAGAGAAACTTTGAGACATACAACTGAATTTCCCCCTCTCATAGTAATTAACTACTGATTTATATGTATACATTTTGCTAGGAGTGTACATAAACACCATTACCACCACCAAAAGACTGTGACACATCCCTCCCACCCACTCCCACCCCCCACTGTAACAGGAAGCTGCATGTCTATCCCTCACCACAGGGTTTTTACTTTGGTGCCCTACTTACAATTTGATCAGGTCCTGCTTTTAGTTTCCCTTTCAGATCTTCTTAGTCAGCTTCTGTTGATGAGTGGGATCATCCTATACTCATCTTTATCTTTCTGACTCAGCTCACTTAACATAATTCCTTCTAGCTCTGTCCAAGATGGGTCAGAGAAGGTGGGTTCATTGTTCTTGATAGCTGCATAGTATTCCATTGTGTATATATACCGCGGCTTTCTCAGCCACTCATATGTTGTTGGGCACCTGGGTTGATTCCAGGTTTTAGCTATTATGAATTGTGCTGCTATGAACATAGGAGTACACACCTCTTTGTGGTTGGGTGTTATGGAGTCCTTGGGGAATAACCCCAGGAGAGGAATTACTGGATCATATGGAAGGTCCATGTCTAGCCTTGTGAGAGTTTTCCAGACTGCTCTCCACAGAGGCTATACCAATTTACATTCCCACCAGCAATGTAAAAGGGTTCCTCTGTCCCCACATCCTCTCCAGCATTTGTTGCTGCTGTCTTTTTTGATGTATGCCATTCTTACAGGAGTGAGGTGGTAGTTAGTGTTGTCTTAATTTGCATTTCTCTGACAATCAGTGACCTAGAGCAGTTTTTCATATGTTTGTTAGACTTTTGGATGTCCTCTGAGGTGAATGTTTTGTTCATATCCTCTGCCCATTTTTGGATGGGGTCATTTGCTTTTTTGGTGCTAACTTAGCTGAGCTCTTTTGATATTTTGATTAGTTTCTTTGATGTAAGGCATGTGAAGATCTTCTCCCATTCTGTGAGGGGTCTCTCTGTTTGTTTAATAGTTTATTTGGATGTTCAGAAGCTTTTCAATTTGATGTAGTCCCCTTGGTTTGTTTCTGCTTTAGTCTTCCTTGCAGTTGGGTTTGACTCATCAAAGATGTCCTCGAGGTGTAGGTGGGAAAGTGTTTTACCAATGTTTTCCTCTAAGTATTTGATTGTTTCTGGTCTGACATCTAGGTCTTTGATCCATTTGGAGTTGATTTTTGTTTCTGGTGAGATAAAGTGGTTCAATTTCATTCTTTTGCATGTTACAACCCAGTTTTCCCAGCACCATTTATTGAAGAGAGCCTCCTTTTTCCATTTAATCCTGTGGGCCCCCTTATCAAAAATTAGATGCCCATAGGTGTTGGGATTTATTTCTGGGCTTTCAACTCTGTTCCACTGGTCTGTGTGCCTATTTTTGTTCCAGTACCATGCTGTTTTGATGATGATGGCTTTATAATGTAGTTTAAGGTCTGCGAGTATGAGGCCTCCATTTCTGTTTCTTTTCCTCAAGATGGTTTTGGCAATTCTAGGTGTTTTCTGGTTCCAGATAAATTGTTGTAGTTTTTGTTCTATTCTCTTAAAGAGGCTTGGTGGAACTTTGATGGGTATTGCATTAAATTTGTATATGGCTCTGGGGAGAATATTCATTTTGATGATATTGATTCTTCCAATCCTTGAGCATGGGAAATCTTTCCATTTCTTGGTATCAGTTTCTATTTCCTTGAGTAGCGACTCATAGTTTTCAGCATATAAGTCTTTTACTTCTTTGGACAACTTTATTCCTAGGTATTTGATTGATTTTGCTGAAACAGTAAATGTGAGTGATTTCTGGATGTTGTCTTCTTCAGATTTAGTGTTGGCATAAAGAAATGCCACTGATTTTTGTACATTGATTTTGTAGCCTGAAACCTTGCTATATTGCCTAATAACTTCCAGTAATTTTCTGCTGGATTCTTTAGGTCTTTCTATGTATACTATCATATCACCTGCAAATAGTGAGAGCTTGAATTCTTCCCTTCCAATCTGTATTCCTTTGATTTCTTTCTCTTGCCTGATTGCTATGGCAAGAACTTCCAATACTATGTTGAAGAGTAATGGTGACAGTGGACAGCCCTGTCTAGTCCCCGATCTGAGGAGGAATGCTTTCAGCTTCTGTCCATTGAGTATGATGTTGGCTGTAGGTTTGCTATACATAGACTCCACTATCTTGAGGAATTTCTCATCTATTCTCATTTTTTGTAGAGTTTTGAGCATGAATGGGTATTGGATTTTGTCAAAGGCTTTCTCTGCATCTATTGAGATAATCATGTGGTTTGCTTTTATTGATGTGGTGAATGACATTGATTTACTTACGGATGTTGAACCAGCCTTGCATTGCTGGGATGAATCCCACTTGGTCGTGATGAACAATCTTTTTGATATGTTGCTGTATCTGGTTGGCCAAGATCTTGTTTAATATTTTGGCATCTGTGTTCATCAGAGATATTGGTCTGTAGTTTTCCTTTTTTGTTCTGTCCCTATCAGCTTTTGGTATCACGGTGATGCTGGATTCATAGTAGGTAGAAGGGAGTATTCCTGTTTCTTCAATCTTATGGAATAGCTTAAGAAGTATGGGTATTAGCTGTTTCCTGAAAGTTTTGTAGAATTTGTTTGTGAAGCCATCTGGTCCAGGACTTTTGTTGTTGGAGAGATTCTTAATAACGGTTTCAATTTCTTTGTCTTTGATTAGTGCATCAGATTTTTGTAGTTCTTCATGTTTCAGTTTTGGAAGGGCATAGGTTTCTTGGAATTGTTCCATTTCTGACAGATTCTCTAGCTTGGTGGCATATAGTTCTTTATAGAAGTTTCGCAGGATTCTCTGGATTTCTGTGGTGTTAGTTGTGATATCTCCTCCATCGTTTACAATTCTATTAATTTGAGTCTTCTCTCTTTTTTGTTTGGTGAGTCTGGCTAGGGGTTTGTCAATTTTGTTTAATCTTTCAAAGAACCAACATTTGGTTTCATTGATTTTTTGTATGGTTCTTTTATTTTCGATGTTGTTTATTTCTGCTCTAACTTTAGTGATTTCTGTCCTTCTGGTTGATTTATGGTTCTTTGTTCCTCTTCCTCTAAGTCATGAGGTGTGCAGTAAGGTCGTTCATTTGAGCTTCTTCTTGGTGTTTAATATGTGATTGTATGGCTATAAGTTTCCCTCTCAGTACTGCTTTAGCTGTGTCCCAAATATTTTGATAGGTTGTGTCTTCATTTTCATTAGTTTCCAGCAACATTTGAATTTCCTGCTTGAGTGAGTCTCTTACCCAGTGGTTCTTAAGGAGCATGTTGTTTAGTTTCCAAATTCTGTGTCTTTTAATAATTTTCTGTTTGTTGTTAAATGTTAGTTTTACTCCACTGTGGTCTGAGAAGATACTTGGGATGATTTCAATGCTCTTGAATTTCTTTATGCTGTCTTTGTGGCCTAACATGTGGTCTATCCTTGAGTATGTGTTATGTGGATTTGAAAAGAAGGTGTATTCCAGTTTTTTGGGGTGGGGGAGTCTGAAAATGTCCAAGAGGTCTAGTGTGTCGATCTCTTCATTTAATTCTCTTGTATCTTTATTGCTTCTCTGCTTTGTTGATCTGTCTAAGTGTGAGAGTGGGGTATTGAAGTCCCCCACTACTATTGTATTACTATTGATGTATTTTTGAAATTCTTTCAGTAGATGCTTAATGTATTTAGATGGTCCCTCGTGGGTGCATAGATGTTAATGATTGTTAAGTCTTCTTGGCTGATTGATCCACTAATTATTATGTAATGTCCTTGCCTATCTTTTATTACTTTATTTAATTTAAAATCTATTGTGTCTGAGATGAGAATGGCTGTTCCTGCCCTTTTTTGTGGTCTGTTAGCCTGTATAATAGTTTTCCATCCTTTCACTTTAAGTCTGTGTTTATCTTGTTGTGACAGATGGGGTTCTTGCAAGCAGCATATGGATGGGTTATGTTTTCTGATCCATCCTCCCACCTTGTGCCTTTTGATGAGTGAATTTAAGCCATTTAAACTTATTGATATTATGGATTTAATGTATTGTAGTGCCATTGTTCAAAAAAATTGGTTTTCTGTGATATATTGCAAGTATTATAGTGATGTTCTTGTTTATATGAGGTCTTTCAGAACCTCTTTCAGGGCTGGCTTGGTGATGGTTGCCTCCTTTAACTGTTGTTTATCTAAGAAGGTTTTGATCCCTCCATCTAGTTTGAATGAAAGTCTAGCAGGATGTATTATCCTTGGTTGAAACCCTTTTTCATTCAGGGCTCGATAGATATCTTGCCACTCCCTTCTGGCTTTTAGAGTTTGAGTGGAGAAGTCTGCAGATAATCTTATGGGTTTTCCTTTGTATGTGACTTTTTGTTTCTCTCTTGCTGCCTTTTGTTGGATAGTATGCCAGCTCCCCCTGGCTTCTGCTTAACCATATGCCTGTATAGGGATAGATTTAATCCCATTCAAAGCTTTGGTCTATTTACATAAATCACTTTTACATTTACATAAAGCACTCCAGGGCATTGGTGGTTCAGTGATAGGATTCTCGCTTGCTCTGCCCCCTCCTTGTCACACTCTGATTTTCACCAGTCACTTTTCTCTCCACCCTCTCTATGTCACATCCTGTTTCCACCCTACTTGACAAGTATATATAAAGACAGCATTGTGAGTTTTAGGGTACTTGAGTTCAGCTTAGCTCGTCTTAGATTGTGCTGCGTCCTGCATGAATAAAGAGATACTGCCTACAGCTCAACCATGAGTCCCTGGTCGTCTGTTACCCGCCTGTGAAGCCAGCCTGGTGAAAACAACATAACCCGTCGAAAACAACAGCCTTTAGGATCCTTTCTTTATCCTTCCTTCTTCTCATTGTGTTTATGATCAGTCTTTGTGTCTTCAAGGCTGGTTGATTCTGTTTGGTACTCTCTGGGCCTCTTGGATCTTGATATCCTTTCTGTTATTCAGGTCTGGGAAGTTTTCTTCTATTATTTCCTCTAGAATGTTTGCTTCCCCTTCCTCTCTTTCTTCCTCTGGCAGGCCAATTATGTTACTTCTTTTGAGATCATACCATATGTCTCTGTTGTTGTTTTCAGTGTCTCAATCTCTTTTTAAGCTCTTTAACCTCTTTCTTAGTTTTCTCTAACTCATCCTCTGTCTGACTAATTCTGTTTTCTGCTTCTGTTAGTCTGCTTTCCCTTGCCTCAGCTTCTTTCTTCTTTACAGCTATTTCAGCTTTCAGTTCTTTAATTGCCTCAAGATAATCAGTATTTTCCTTAGGAGTCTCAACTGTTTTTTCCCTAATACTGCCATTCCTTTCCTCCAATGTTGTCCTCATTTCTGTGATTAAGTTTATTATCGCTTGCATACTTTTCTTATCTATGGTTACTTCTGGATGATTTGTAGTTTCTTCTGGGCTCTTATCTTCATTCATTGGAGTAGCAGTTTTATTTGTTTTTGATCTACCCTTTTTTAATTTATGTGTTTCTTTTTTATGCTCTGTTGTTCCTCAGTTGTTGTGTCTTGAGTACAAGTAACACTGTACTAAATACCTTTATGACAATTGCACTCACCAACCTCAGGAATTACAGTAGCAACTGAAGTAAGTATTGAAGTAGTTTAAGTGTTACCAGTTAGCCAAACAATTTCTCCAGTCCGTGAAAAAATAGTAACCAAACCCCAGTGAAGAAGAAAGAGAAAAGAAAGAAAGGATAGCAAGAATAGACAGTTATGCAAATCTACTATCCCCTGTATATTCTAAGGGTAACAAGAGGGGAAAGTGAACTAGAGCAGAGATACACACATAGAGAGTCCACTCTGAGTCAGATTTCTTCCTCAAAATAATTCACAAATTCAGAAAGGCAAAGAAGAAGGAAGAAGTGCATGACAAGATAAAAAAAAAAAGGAGAGAGAAAAGGGAGAAGATAAGAAAAAGAGCTGTAATTAAAGAGCAGTGAAAGGAAATTCCCAAATGTGTATCAGTGAATTCAAAAAAGCACCCTGTTTAGTGGTGTGGGGGATCCTGCTAGGAGCTGGTCCCCAGGGATTGCTTATGGGGAGGGGTGTGGGAAGGAGATATGCTTGAAAATTAAAAGGAGGAAAAAAATTTTTTCCCCTTTTTTCCCTACTCTAATTCTTAACCCAAATTAAGTTATAGTCACTTCCTTGGTGTCACCACTAGGACTCCTTATTGGCTGGCCAGCTAAAGGCAGAAAATCCTACCGTTTCCACGAGATGTGGTCAGAGCTCAGCCACTAGCAGCTTTTCAGTCCTCCATCTTCTGGGAAACCACCCCCCTCCAGACTTTTTTAAAGGATTTCTCAAAAATGAAAACTACCTCCAAGTCCTTTTGATCCAATGAGAGCTGTACTCAAGAAGTCCTAGGATCCACCCTCAGGGTCCCGGTGGTCCCCGGAGACTCCCAAGAGAAAGCCCCGAGCTACAGTGCTCCCTCCCGGTCCTCTGCCGGCCACCCAGCAGTGCTCTGCAACCGGCAGAGGAGCCGCCTTCCCGGGCTGAGGACAGTGCCCGGCACACCCGCCTTGCCCGCCGCCGCCTGGGAAGTCTGGAGCAGCCCGCCCGCTAGTCCGTGCCACCTTTACTCTAATTCTTAACCCAAATTAAGTTATAGTCACCTCCTTGGTGTCACCACTAGGACCCCTTATTGACTGGCCTACTAAAGGCAGAAAATCCTACCATTTCCAGAAGATGTGATCAGAGCTCAAGCCACTAGCAGCCTCTCAGTCTGCCATCTTCCGGGAACCTCCCCACTTTTCCTTTTTTAATGAACAGGTCAAAATTAAAACCTAAGTCTACAGTTTTATACATCACTGAACTTATATTCTCCTTTAGCTCTTTTGAATAATTTATTTTAATTATTTTAATTTTTTCTTGTAAAGACAAAGACAAATAGAGAAAACAAAGAGATACCTGCAGCACTACTCCACTGCTGTGAAGCTTCCCCCTGCAGATGGGCACCAGGGGGTTAAGCATGGTAAAATGTGTACACTCTACTGGGTACCCCACTGCCTGACCCACACATATCATAAAAAGCTTGGGTTTTTATGAAAGTTTATTTTGTTTTCCACATTAGTGAAACTCCTCCAGCATTAGAAAGTGTTCCCTTTCTACTTTTGAAAGCTATGACATGCCTTGGTGCATGGAACTTACTATCCTACAAGAATATTTATTCTCCCCTGTTACTACTACTACCATAAGGTGAAAAGTGCTTCTCAAAAGTTGTCTTGCCGCTAATGGGAATTTTTAATCACAAAATGTTGTTGTGCTAATCTAATAGACTTTAAGTTAAGACCTCAGTGTCAGTGAAGCCTAAAATATCCCTGCAGTTCCACATATAGAACACTCTGAATAATGTTGTCCATCCCTAAAGAGGTATTATGCAAATGAATGCATTTAGTTAATATGTACTGTAAACAGATCACTACTTCCTTACTCCTTTCTGAATCACAGCAGAGATTAAAACTGCAATACCTTCATTAACCCCCCAAATGGCTAAATATTTGAAGTAAATTTGCAAATACCTACAAGCCCAAAATAATGCCTCTTGAATTTGGATTGTGTTTTTCTTCCAAAAGTCATAGCACCTTCTTACATGTTTTTGCCCAGAATTCTAAAAAGAAAAAAAAAAAAAGAAGAAGAAAGAAAGAGGAAAGTAAAGAAAGAAAGGAAATAAAGAAGGGAAAGGGAAAAGAAATGAAAAAAAAGGTTGGCCAAAAATATAATAATGGTTTACATTCACTTTCTCTGACCATTGAAAGACTATTGAATATCTTATACGTGCATATTACCATACACCAACCCAGTATTTATGGACAAATTTAAAAAGTGACAATCATAGCTAACATATAAGTTGGAAAAATCAAATTCAAGATGCAGAACATAAGTTGATTGCTTCCTTTGAATTCCATGGCCTCACAGTGAGTTCATGTCAATTTCCATTAGTACTCCACCCTGTCACACTGACTGATTTTTCCCGTCAGCAAATGATTTCAGGTGAGAATGAAAACTGAATAATGATCTTTCCATTTGTCTTTTAAAACTTTATTGAACGGAGGCAATGAAGAAGGTCGCTTTGGCTGCGGCTATATAATTTTAAAAGGTTGATTTTTATGAAAGTATTTTTGAGCCATCGTAAAAGCTGGTTGAGACTGACAACAGAGCTTCTCCCCTCAATTATGCAGAAAGAAATTGATCAAAAGGCACTATTTTCATTAGACATACTCAATAGTCCCTTGGAATCCCCTGTTTTCAGCTGGAGAACTTTCCTTCTCTTTTGAATGACATAACAAAAAGACATGGGTAAATGATAACTTTGAAGTTAGCAGATTTGCTTTTGCTGAGCTGCTTTTAATTTGTTATTGAATCAAGGTGATATTTTTTTTTTCCATTTTGTGAGAAATGCGGTTGTGTAGTTGAACCAGAAAAGTTCTACAACCTTCCACAAGGGGATGAATGAATGGAAACAAATAAATCTGCACTGGTCACTCTGAGAGAGAGGGAGACTCAATGGAGTGCATTACATTTTCCTCAGAGAGGAAAATGGGCCTCACGGCAGCACCGAAAGGCAAGCTTTAAGAGTGGAGAAAATGATCTGTGCTGAGCACTGTAGCAGCCAGTAAGTAAATGTTGTCAGAGGGGCTTCTGTATTCCAACTAATGGCCATTTTGACTTGTCATTGGTACATAATAGATCATTGTCCTTGGAGTGTGAAAAGGTCTCTAATGTTCAAAGTGGCAAAAGAGTTTTCTGACATCCAGCATTCTCTGTGGCAGTCAGGCCAGATACATGAATGTCAGAAGTGAAGCTGAACCTACCAGGAAATATGAGATAAAGTCTATATATTCATCAGGTTTCAAATACCTACTTCATGTAAGCCCTGTCTCTTTTCAATCATATTCCTATTTTATTTCTGTTGCTTTGTCTGTTTCCCTTTTCATTAAAATTCCCCCCCCCTTTTGTTTTCATTCCTGTTTTCTTATACCAGTGCTTCCATTTCCACAGTTCTTTGTGACAAAAAAAATAATAAAAGAGGAAAAGTATCACTCTGACCTTTTACTTCCTACTGGCATTTTCTATAACATTTAATTATGTGCAGAAACAAAGGGTTGTCTAAGTAACTAATGGGATTCATGGCAGGAGAGAAGAAAATCAAGTGCATTACATAAGATATGTTTCTGTATTCATCAAAAGTGACCAATTATTCTCCCCCAAAATGATATTATTAAAGTTCAGCTAATATTTTCAAACTGTATGTCTTGCAGTTTATAAAAATATGTTGTTATTCTACATTTCTTTTCTCTTTTTTAAAAAAGAATTTATGGGGGCCAAGTAGTGGCACACCTGGTTGAGTGTACATGTTGCAATGTGCAAGGACCCAGGTTCAAGCCCACAGTCCCCACCTGCAGAGGGAGAGCTTTGAGAGTAGTGAAGCAGGTGTCTTTTTGTCTCATTCCCTTTGTCTCCCCTTTCCTCTCAATTTCTCACTGTCTCTATCCAATAAATAAAGATAATGAAAAATTATTAAAACTAAAAAATCAAGAAAAAAAGAATTTATTTATTTATTCATGAGAAAGATAGGAGGAGAGTGAGAAAGAACCAGACATCACTGTGGTATATGTACTGCCAGGAATTAAACTCAGGACTTCATGGTTGAGAATTCAATGCTTTATCTATTGCTTCACCTCCTGGACCACATAAGTTTTACTTTCTAAAGTAATTTCCTTACACATTACTGATAGTCTATAGTTAACAACCATGCTTCAAATTGGAAACCATAAAAATATGATAGGTGAAATAAGATTCCCTATGACAAGGTGATTGGTCCTCCCTCTCCAAACTAGTTGGTTCCTGTTTAGGTGAAGGTTTTTTTATTTGTTTGTTTTGTTTTGTTTTATTTTGCCTCCAGAGTTATTCCTGGGGCTCAGTGCCTGTACCATGAATCCACTGCTCCTGGAGGCTATTTTTTCCCTTTTGTTGCCCTTGTTGCTTATCTTCCTTGTTATTGTTATTGTTGTTATTATTGCTGTCATTGTTGTTGGATAGGACAGAGAAATCTAGAGAGGCAGGGAAGACAGAAAGGTTGAGATAAAGATGAGACACCTGCAGACCTGCTTCACCGCTTGTGAGGTAAATCCCCTGCAGGTGAAAAGCCCAGGGACTGAACCAGGATCCTTGAGCCAGTCCTTGCGCTTTGTACCATGCGCACTTAACCTACTAGTCAAAGGTATTTTACAATATAATCAGGTTGAGGATCTTGAGGTGAGAAAGACTTTCCTTCATAGTCTGATTTAGTGACAGATATAAGGACAAATCTCTTGGAAGAAACTCACAAATGGTTGAGAAGACAGGAACACAGAAGAGCGACTATATGAAACTGGAAAGAGACAAACCAAGGACTATCAAAGTCTGAAGAAACTGGAATAGGCAAGGAAAGAGTTTCCTCTAGAGTCTCAGAAGGACTGTGGTGGCTCCAGTGTCACATTGAATTTGTACGAATGGACTTCAGAACTGGAAGAGGATAAGTTTTCTTTAAGGACATCACTCAGTGTGTGGTCCTTTCTCATGGCAGTCATAGACTACTACTAATACAATCTTCAAATATCTATAGCAAAACCTTCTGAACAGATTTTGAAGAGCTACATATATGGAAATCTATTTATAGAGTGCCATAAGCATTTCCATTTTATAGTTATTTATAGTTTTTCCTCAAAGCACATTTGCACCCACATCATTTCCTTTGACGCCAGATATAAATTTTCTTCAAGTTCTATTTGTGACTATCTAGGCTTGTGGCAATGCGTAAGGCAGAAAGCAAGTGTGAGTGGGAACTTTACCACAGAAAACTGTTATGCTTCTTGCTCTTAAGAAAATAGGAATCAGACCATCTCGAGGGTATTTGCAATCATTTGACATTGCTTCAGTTCAGAACTTTGAGGTGGGTCAGCAGGGAATTAATATTTTGATTTTAAAACATCATATGATTCTGGAATACTGATTATTTCCAGAAATAGAAAAAAAAATGTTGTAAGTAAACTAAAGCATTTCAATATGGCCTGTGAAGCCTAACTAAAGCAGTGTATTTCTTACTATAGGCTACCCCAACCTTCTTTCCTGAACTTCTTTACTATACATTTCTTCCTTTTTATTAAAAAATAATAATAATAAAGAAAAAATAAAGAAAAACTCTGGTGTTGGTAACTTTGTGGAATTATACCCCTGCTATCTTACAGTCTTGTAAACCATCATTAAAATCACTAATAAAATTTTAAAAATAGAAAGTTACAAAGGAAAAGCCTATAGTACACACACTTCTGCTTTTCCTTAGGCATTTTCATAACTGGTGAAGCTGACCTTGGAAATCCCCAGCTTTTATTCATTCCCCAAATATTCATTTGGAGATTATTTTCTCAGTATTCTTATATGTAAAAGAGCTAAGATTCTAGAGTGAATTCATAGCAAATCTGTTCTCTCTCCTTGCAGAGGACTTCACTGAAAATAGTTCTCTTTTCATTTTTAAGTGTTTCTCTTTTTTTCCCATTTATGTGTTTATTTATTTATTTATTTACTTTCCCTTTTGTTGCCCTTGTTGTTTTTCATTGTTGTTGTAGTTGTTGTTATTGATGTTGTTGTTGTTAGATAGGACAGAGAGAAATGGAGAAATGAGGGGAAGACAGAGGGGGGAGAGAAAGACAGACACCTGCAAACCTCTGTGAAGTGACTCCCCTGCAGGTGGGGAGCCAGGAGCTCTAACCAGGATCCTTAAGCTGGCCCTTGCACTTGCACCAAGTGCGCTTAACCCGCTGCACTACAGCCAGGCCCCAACTCCCTGAAAATAGTTTTCTTAACTCCCAGCAGAAGAGGATGAGTAAGGAATGTTGTCAAGGACTTGAAACCATAAAGTATTTGTTTTCTTATGGATTTTCTGTCTCAGCTAGAACTAGAGAGCAGTCATAGCTCTGCAAAAGTTGAATTCATATCTCAGTCTTTTTCCCCTGTGCCTATTCCTCTCTATAACTTGGGGGGAAAATGTGTTGCGAAAATGACTAATGACAGAAGGAAAGGTGATACCAACAAAAGAAATGGACCCAGAAATTTTTGAATAATTTAATTATATACAAAAGCTTTTAAATGACTTGTAATTATGCTTACTACCATACTGTCTAGCCATGAAATACGCACAGAAATCAACAACAACAGCAACAAAAAAGATTAACTATTCTAAAAATAATTCCATAAATATTTTAAAATTTAAAATGTGAAATTGTAAGGTGAGTACAGAACAGGCTATGTTTATATCAACTAGTTATAGGATTATTAAACTAGATAATAGATATAAAGAAAGAGTACAAGAAGAAGAGGTAAGAAACTTTAAAGAAAAGGTTTTGAAGAGTGAGCATTTTTAACAAACTTTCAGTTTTAGAAATGAAAGAAAAAATAGATTTGGGGGCCAGTGGTGACACATCTGATAGTGTGTACATGTCCATTGCCAAGTGAGCCTATCTGGATTCAAGCTCCTAATCCCTACCTGCAGGAGGGAAGCTTCACAAATGGTAGAGCAGCGTCTCTGGGGTTTCTTTCTGTCGGGCCTTAAAGCCAGTCCCCTGCTCTGCTCCATGTTCCATTGTTGACACTATAGTCTACTTACATAATCATTGTTTTGCCTGAAAGATCCCCACCACGGTATCCCCTCAGGTTATTGCTAATTCAGTTAAAACCATGGCAACAGTTGCTAAGGATGCTTCCACCTTCTCAGCATGCCTTTTGCCTCTCTCCATCCCCTTTCCTAGCCATTTCCATTTCAGACTTGCCACTTCCGATTTTTACCCTGTAAAGCCTGCTGCTGTTCCGGTTTCACTCTCTTTCTTTTCCATGTCCTGACCTGGAGAAGACCTGGAGAAGGGCTGGCATGAATAGCGGGAAGTGGCCATTTTACTAGCTCCACGTGGCATAAACCCACTATGCTCACACCTGACTCTGTGGCGTCTGCATCAATAAAGAATAGTATTACCACCCCACAGTGAGTTCCTCCTCTCTCCCCAGTGAAGCTAGCCCGGCATCTGTCCCTATTGCTTTTTTTGTCTATCAACCTCTATAAAATTAATTAAAAAAGGAAACTAGACCTAAGAGAATATGAAATCACAAAGCTACCAATTTATGAAGACTAACACAGTTCAAGCCAAAAGCTTGTGCTTCAGACGAAAGGGAAATGGTGTGATAAAAAACATAATTATTGTCAAAAAAATGTCATTTAAGAATAAGTAAAGAGGGACCAGGAGATAGTTTAGTGGGTAAAAACACACACCTGATGTGGGTTTGAGCCCAGCTCCATATAGTAGGGTCATGGAGAACACTGAGTAATCTCTCTCTCTCTGTCTCAGGGGTACACCTATTTCCCCCAAATATGTTCCTGCACCCCACCATCAAAGTGCCATTTCCCTCCACCTTAGGCCCTGGACACCTACAACCCCTTCCCTTCTCCTCGTGTCCTGTATGGGGATCCCACTCTTCTTTGTCCTGTAAACTGCTTTAGTCAATACTTTCTAGATTTGGTCTGGGGTCAGAACTGTGGGGAAGTCAACTCACCACTCTAGAAGTACAGAGTCCTGGCATTAGTTTCTCTGGGTTTGGGGAAAGGGGGTGAGCAGGGGAAGCAGAGAGACAGTGACTCCCTGCCCTTATTCCTTTAGAAGACTGCAGAGGATGTCAGATCCCAGTAAAAGGCTCAACACACTCTTCTGGTGGCAGTGGCAGTGGAGGATGCAGTGGTGTTGGGCTGTGGTGCCAGGCTCAGTGATAAGGAAACAGATGAGTCAGCATCAAGTCTGAGAAGTCCTTTTTCTCCTTAAATAGTGATGTACCTCACTTCATCAGCCATCTCCAATTAAATCCATTTAGTTATATTGTTGTAAAATTTGTTTTCTGGGAGAAAACAAACTTCCCGTGATTAGGTGGCCATAGCTCCACCCCAGAAATCTCATTTATAACTTTCATTCAAATTATAACATAAAAATATATTTTACCTGCCTGAGATAATATTAATGCTTAGTAGAAGATTTTCTAAATCCACTGAATTTTAGGCTATTATTGTTTTCAGCAGGAAAGTCTATCCTTGTATGTAACCTCCCGTGTGATTAAAATGGAGATACTACTCTGTATCCCTGTGTTTTGAGGGTTAAATAACATTAACTAAAATATCTCAGAGTTTGACACAGAATTAACCTCTAGGTACTTATCAGCAGTTGTTACTATTCAAGACTATTTGAAATTTATTTTAAATTGAATGTGGAAGAGACTGTTAGAATTTCTCTTAAATCTTTAATGTAACAATTATCATCTTCAATTTTGAGTTATAGGAATATAAAGCCCTGGGTCCTTTATTCTTTACCCAGGGCACATGCAAAATGCCACCACTTTAAGCAAAAAAAGGCACTTATGCAGATTGTACAATATATTTCTACATTAATTCATTATTTTAGCTCTTTTTGTCATTAAATATTGACTGTTCTCTATATTGTTCTTTTATTTTTATTTTTAGAATGATCTGGAAAATGCATCCATTTGTCAGTGTTATTTGCCATAACAAAATATTGTAGATTTGGTGAATTAAGCAAGAGAAATATATATTGTCACAGTGTGTAAGTTGGAAAATTGAAGGTTAGGGTGGCATCATGAATATAATTTCCTAATTTGCAGATGATTCCCTTATTACTATGTTTTCAAATGTTGGGGAAAATGAAGGAGAAACAAGAAAGAAAAAAGTTCTTTCTCTTCCTCTAAGGCCACAGTTTCACTAACTCAGGGTTGAATGAGGTTACTTTTAGTAGACTTTGTTAATAAATACAGTCATGCTGAGGGGCCAGAATATCAACATATACATTTAAGGAAGAAGAGTAATTCAGTCCATAGTACTCACCTTCTTTATGTAAAGTGACAAGATTCTTGGAAATGTGAATTCAGACCATTCACACTACAATATGTTCTTTCATACTGTATAAGTTGTCATTACTATATCTTACTAATTTAACATACCAATTTATATGACACACCATATCATTATAGATTTGCTACTAAATTATATATTCTATAATTCTTGCCTCTACTACTTTTCTGAGCCTATGGGTTGATAGTGTGTTCACATAAGTATCTAAATTAAGTTAAAGGAAAAGCACTGAAAATAAGAAAATCATCCTTGAAATAAAATGAGAGGCCAAATAAAATATTAAGATATTTATATGTAGGATATATAGAATCATAACAGAACAACCACAAAAATACTACTAATTAATTCAGAGAAGTAGCTCTTCCAAAGGAATTTTACAAGTAAAGGTGCATATGACAGAGTCATATATACTGAAGTAAGATGTAGTAAAGTACTGAACATAAGCATTGGATTTATCTGTATCTGAAAGTGTTTTCTGAATCTACTATAAAATTGGGTAACAAAACATAGGAGAGTGTACTTATCATTTTTCATCTGAAAAACCACAACTAGAGTCTGAAATTTCTGAAATGAACTGAATTAAGAAAAGTCCAAACCAGGAACATGAAATTTACTTTGAGATATATTTAGATACTATTCAGTCTTAGTTTTTAACTACAACATTCTGATAGTAGCCCTGGTTTTGTTTTTTTAAATGTATAAGATAATCTACCCAAAGTATTCTGTCAAATTACTGGGGCAAGCTAAGTAGCCAGTTGTTACATGCTTTTCTTATTTCTTTTTCCCTTCAACTGAGCTCATTAAAAAAAAAAAATTTGATCATTAATCAAGAGATTCTATCAAGAAAAGAAGGTCAAAGACAAAAATCTATAGAAGTTCAAATTGAAAGTTGGGGGCAAGGGAGACAGCATAATGGTTATGAAAAGAGACATTTATGTCTGAGACTCAAAGGTCCCAGTTTCAATCCTGAGCACCACCATAAGCCAGAGCTGAACAGTGATCTGGTCTCCCCTTCTCTGTATCTCTCTCGTTAAATAAATAAAATAAAATAAATTAAACTTTGGAAAAACAGAAAGAGTTAAATCTACACAGGCACAAATAAATAAGTTGAAAAATATGGGAATTTGAAGATTCATGAAGTTTATAAATAAGAGTCAGTCAACAACACTAAAATCAACACAGACATGAATTTTGAATGCTAAAAAGGGTATTGATTTTGCAATTTGAAATTCAAAATGCTTTATTTAAAGAAAAGTTTTAACTGAATGTCAGGAAAGGAAATCATATTGTATAAAGTTGATAAAACATGGAAAGGGCACAAGGATAAAAAGATGAATGTATCTTTTTGCCTATGGGTTGAATAAACCAAGACTCAGTAGGTTATTACTATAAGAAGAAGGTTTTCACATGTCCACGGACTTTAATTAAAGTACATGATTCATTTAGTTTTGAGAGAAATAAGACATTAAGGTAGGTAGAAGGACCAAGTGAATAGATGAAAACATTTGAAAAATAAAAATATATATACCTTTCTTTAAGATGGCAGAAATAAGCAAAGCCAAACTGACTACATGAAGGCAAGCCTGGGGAAACTGTTTAAGAAATTCCCTCAGATCCTGATCTTCTTGATCAGAAAGGAGATTACAGAGAACATGAGGAGTTTCAGAGAAGGGGTTGCAAAGAAATCACATAAGAAAATTTCAACATATGTGAACATATCAAGAAAAGCTAAAAGTACTGCACATGAAAAAGGTTATAATTTGCATTTTGTTTGTTTGTTTGTTTACTTGTTGTCTCCTTTGACCTGCAAACTCTGAAGCTGGCAATTCAAGTCTTTCAATAGTATATTCCAGAAGTATGTTGCATTGAACCTCCAACTGAGAACTGACTTATCATATTACAGAAGTAAATTTTATTACAGATCTTAATAGAAAAAAAAAATCTGTGAACGGTCTTGGATTTCTAGAACAAGAAGCTTATCAAAGCTGTCCTAGAACCAGCAATGCACCATAAAAATAAAGGGGTGCCCAACACCTCCCATTTTTTTATTGTAACCAGAGTTATCACTAGGGCTCAGTTCCAGCACTTCTTCTTCTTCTAGCGTTTGCCCCTTTTCCGTAGCCAGTCAACAGCGTCAGGTAGAGCCCAATGTAAAGTTTCGAGACCTCCCCTAAATCTGGAGAGGTGGCAGTCGTTGACTATGTGGGTCATAGTCTGTCTGTAGCCGCAGGGGCAGTTCGGGTCGTCTCTGGCTCCCCAGGGATGGAACATAGCGACACACCGGCCATGGCCTGTTCGATAGCGATTGAGGAGGGCCCAATCATAACGTGCTAGGTCAAAGCCGGGTTGACGCTTGCAGGGGTCTGTGATGAGGTGTTTGTTCTTGACCTCAGCTGACTGTAATCCATTGCTCCTGGCAGCCATTTCTTTTTCTTTCTATTTTTATTTTCTAGGACAGACAGACATTAAAATGGTAGTATGGACCTAAAATCATTATGGAGTGCAGAAGGTGGAAGGTCATGCTTCTGTAATTACTTCTCCACTGAATATGGGTATTGATAGGTTGATCTATACTCCCAGCCTGTCTTTCTCTTTCCCTAGTGGGGCAGTGTAGAGGGGGGCTCCAGAACACATGGTGGGGTAGTCTGCCCAGGGAAGTCAGACTGGTAAGATGGTAGCATCTGGAACCTGATGGCTGAAAAAGAGTTAAAATATAAAGCACAATAAATTGTTAACTAATCATGAACCTAAAAGCATGAATATTGAAGATAAAGACTTGAGGTTTCCATTTAGGAAAAAAGCTTATTTTAAGTATTTTATTTTGGTATTATTTTAGGTATTATTTTATTTTGTTTTAGGTATATTCCAATGAGCCCATGACTTTACTAGCTTTTGCCTGAGCCTGACAGCTAGCATGCAGGTAAACCCAAGGTATTGTCTGTGGAGATGGTGTCATAGTTGTAAAAAGGACTAGAAAGCTGGATCAGAGAAGAGGGATAAAGAATGGGAAAGCTATCAAGGGAAGGGATGGGATAAAGAGTTCTGGTGGTGGAAATTGTGTGGAATGGTACCCCTCTTATCCTATGGTCTTGTCAATATTTCTATTTTATTAATAAAAATAAAAAAGAGAAATGATCACCACCAAAAAAAGAAGCCCAAACTTTCAGTATAAATCATAAAGATAACAGATTTATCCATTTTCATAACTGTAAACTATAAATATTAATCAATAAATATCAGATAATTATGTATTACATATCTACTGTGGTTGTATAACTGTTGCAAAGGAATTGATCTTGGTACTTGTGTAGTTTGTGATATGGTAGGAATAAACCAACCACGTTGACAGGCTAGTTTATTAAAAAAAAATAAATTGAAATTGAAATGGTAGGGGGATGACAGAAAGGAAAAAAGACACTTGCAGATCAGTTCATTGTTCCTGAAGGTCCCCCCTGAGTTGGGAAGCAGGGACCAACACCCCTTTTGTGTACTTGCTCCAGCAGCCTGTCTAGAGAGAGATCTGATAAGTCAGATATTTTTAGTCCCTGGAGAATATTTGGGGTAATGAACTGAGAGGAGGCTGAGAGGTGAATTCCAATGAATTGCTTGTGGTCACCTGAGATCAGAGAATGAAAGCTCCAAGAGAGTGAAGTCTTCTTCCACATCTATACTACTCCCAGCACTGTGCATAGAGAAAACAAAACCAAAGAGACCTGCAGATAACACAGAAGAGCTCCAGCATCAGTGGGTAAGGAGTGGGTGATAGCCCTGAGTAGGCAGTCTTTCTACTAAAGCAGAGCACAGTGCCAGTGCACGTGGCTTTCTCTTGACCGGTCCTGACCTGCAAAGCAGGTCACAAACAGCTTAACAGGTTGTCCAACCTCAAAAACAACCAGGTAACCACACCCTCAAACCTGTTGTATACTTCATGCACTCACCACTGCAACACAGGCTTGCAAAGATAGATACTTTAGGAACTTGAAGAAGCTTCATCAAATCAGTGGTGTTCCCAATTGCTAATAAAGGATTAATCTGTTGATTGCATCTCTAAAGCTTCTACACTCTAGCACCACTATTACCATTGAGTGTGTGCATGTGTGTATACTCATATTTGCTTTTTCAAATTTGTTGCTTTGTGTGTTTTCTGTTTGTCTCTTTGTCTCCCTGGAAGAGTATGTATATGTTTTGTTAGTTTGTTTATTCCTTCTCTACATGTGCTCCCTTTACTGTTGTTTTTTGTTTGGTTGGTTGGTTTTATAGTTGATCTGTTTGTTAGTTTCTATCTATAATTTGAACATGGGAGACCCACCTGACATTGCAGCAGCTACCCTGACCATACCTCTCATCTACCAGAATAAGGGGTGATCACCCTACAGAGCAACAACACCACTCACTTCTAAGACACAGTACAGGGTTCCTGGTGCCAGGGGTCCTGAAACCAACGGCCCAGAGGTCAGCTTGCTCCACACTTGAACAGCAAAATTAGACTCTAAAGGTTACTTCCGCCACAGGGAACCACAGTATCCTTTTCTTGACATAGGAGACAGGCAGGAAAATTGAGAAGTCAAGCTATACTACAGACCTACTGTAATAAAAACTACCTGAAACCCAAATAGACACATAGACCAGTGGGATAACAGACCTCCAAATCTATGGCTAACTAATTTTTTACAATGGGGTCCAAACCACAATTTGGTGAATGGAGAGTCTCTTCAACAAATTTTATTGGGGAAATTGGATTGAAACATGGAAGCAGATGAAATTGAACCATCACATATCACCAAGGACAAAGGTCAACTCTAAATGCATCAAGGACATGGAAATTAGGCCAGAAACTATCAAATACATAGAAGAAAACGTTGGCAGGATACTTCATGACCTATGCTTCAAAAAAAAAAAAAGTCTTCAAGGATTCAAATCCAAGTGTAAAGAAAACAAAAGAAAAAAATAAACCAGTGGGATTATTTCAAATTGAAAAGCTTCTGCACATAAAGGGTATCACCACCAAACAGAAGTTCACCCTACAGTGTGGGAGAAGATCTTACACAAAACTACTCAGACAAAGGACTAAACACCAAAATACATAAAGAGCTAAACAAGACACACAACACACACACACACACACACACACACACACACACACACACGCACACGCGCAAAACTACTAGAAAATGATGTGAGGACATGGACAGAAATTTCACTGAAGAAGAGAAGACCCGGGGGTCAGCAAACATATTAGATAAATTACATGAAATCTTGCTCATAATCACTGATCATCAGAGAAATGCAAATAAAGACAACAATGAGATACTACTTTATACCTGTGAGAATGTCATTCACCAGAAAGGACAGAATCAACAAATGTTGGAGAGAATGTGGACACTTCTGTTCTACTGGTTGGAGTGGAAAGTGGTCTAGCCATTGTGGAAAATAGTCTGGAGATGACACAGAAATTCCTCACCTGGGAATTTACCCAAAGGAAACAGAAACACCAATCAGAAGAGATCTATGTATACCAGTTTTCATAGAAGTATAATTTGCAATTGCCAGAATCTGTATGTCTAACATTAGATGAGTGACTAAAAATACTAGTATATTTACAAGATGGAATACTACTCAGCTGTCAAAAAGTTGTCTCCTTTTAGTTATCTTGGATGGACTTTTAGGTTATCATGTTAACCAAAATAAGCCAAAAAGAGAACTACAAACACCAAATTATCTCATATATTATAAGCTGTACTTAATATATGGGGAAAGAAAGAGAAGGAACAAAGAGAAATGTGGACTGGACAAGGTGTATTGTATCAAACCAAAGGATTCTGTGGAAGAGGAGGGGGAGAAATGAATTCTCCACTGTAAACTAACTTCACAAAAGGACAAACAAAAAAATTCAATACCCTATACTAATTTGATACCACTATGTTGTTTTAGCAAGTTACCTGCCATCAATTTTTATTTATTTATTTATTTATTCATTTATTCCCTTTTGTTGCCCTTACTGTATTGTAGTTATTATTGTTATTGTTGGATAGGACAGAGAGAAATGGAAACAGGAGGGGAAGACAGAGAGGAGGAGAGAAAGGCACCTGCAGACCTACTTCATCGCTTGTGAAGTGACTCCACTGCAAGTGGGGATCTGGAGGATCGAACCGGGATCCTTATACCGGTCCTTGTGCTTTGTGCCACGTGCATTTAACCCGCTGCAGCTACCCCCCAACTCCCAACCATCAATTCTTGTTGTGTGAAATATTGCATTTTAAAATTTAAAAAGAATACTAAAAAATCAGAATTATGTTAAATTATATTAGCCAGTAAGAGAATGATGAATATTGGATGATCTCACTCATGAAAAAACTTAAGAAACAAGAACAGAAAGAGGAAACATAAAGTAAAATTTGGACTAGTTTGGATTATTGCACCAAAGCAAAGGACTCTGGAGGAGGACAAGGAGAGGGATTTGGGAGGGGTAGCCTTTGAGGACAAAAAGGGAACTAAGTTAGTGAGTGTGTTTTATAAACACCTATTACTGTGAAATGAGTAACTTCATGTGCCATCAACTGTAGTATAAAGTATTAACATCCTCCCAAAATATAAAGAAAAATGCAGAAATGGAGAATGACAGAACAGATTTTTAGAGTCAAGGATGGGGATAGATGCTTTCTTAAAGAAGAGAGAACTGTTGAAGTGCACTTATATATATTTTTTTCCAGTAAAATAAAAGGTATGAAAAATCATAGAGGTTCTGCTATGGAAGCAGAAGGAAAACAGGGAAGAATTCCTCATTGAACTGTATATTTTAAAACACAGAAGAGTCAGCATACTTGGCATTCAAGAATAATTTCTGAAATAAACTGTGCATTTCAGTTTTGAAAGTAATAGAAATGGTGTGGAAAATTCAAAAAGAAAAAGCAAAAGAAATACACGAAAAATAACAGGAGTGAATTAAACACCTACACAAGTGAAGAGTTTTAGTGACAGCTCAATTGAAGTTAGAGAACATAAATTTAGAACTAACCCAGTCTTAGAAGATAAGTCCTATTTTAAAACCTAAGGAAAGCTTGGTAATGAAATCCATTAAGAATACACTACCAATTGAAAGTGGAAAAGGAGATTAGGGAAGACAAATGTAATTACCCAAATTGTAATTTGTTCAAGACACTAAGGTTAATAACATTCCTCCTTTTTCAAAAGTTACCATGATTTTTTTTAATATCTGCTAATGGCCAGTGTCATGAGTTTTATTTCTTAAACAAGAGATGAACTCTTCGATACACATTTTTAAATGTTAAGCATATACATTAAGAATGTGTTTTGCCATTAAGCATGCAGATACATTTACATCTATGCAAATATTAGAGGACACCATTTTTAAGTATACAAAATGTTTGGAGAGATAATCGTTGCCTTTTTCCTTTCTAAATATCAAAAAAGAAGTTATGATTAAGTCAGAGCCTCATTCCCTCTATCTTTAACTATCAGAGCCTGATAGTTATAGAGGGAATATTTGAGCTATAACATTGTTAAGGAGTTAGCATACAGTGATTAGAAAGAATTCAGTGCAAACTATACTCTACCACCATCAAGTTAGATACATTTTCTAATTAATTTTATTACTGTGGTATAGAGAAACATGTTATATAAAAATTACAAGGAATTTGAATTAAAATACCAGTTGCGTAGAGTATGTAATAGGTAAATTCCCAACAAACATAAATTATTAATTAATTTTTCAATAAACTTTTATGCTTCTTTCACCACAGAACCAGTGAAAATCCGAAATATCAGAATTATTTGGTAATATCAGAATATGAAATTAGCATAAAAAATCTGAAATAGAGCATGGAACTAACATGCCTGGACTTGGGGTTTGATAATCTGTGTTCTCTCTCTCTCTATTTATTTATTAGATAGACATAGTCAGAAATCAAGAGGGAAGGAGAGAGAGAGAGGAAGAGAGAAACAGAGAGACACCTGCAACACTGCTTTACCACTTGCAAAATTTTCCCCATGCAGGTGGGGACTGGGGGCTCAAACCTGAGTCCCTGTAATTGTAACATGTGTGTTCAATCAGGTTCTACCACTGGGCCCATCTCTCTCTTTCTTTCTAGTGTGAAACTTTCTCTATATCATATGAAGTAAATAAAATAAATTTTCAAAAACATAATAATATTTTCTATTCTAAATGCATCTTTGTATTCAATCTCTCCCCAAAGCTTCACACCATGCTGTTACAGATATTGTAGATGAGTCCCCATTCCCACTATAGTGACAAGTAATTTAATCATAATTTTGATTCTTATGGCAAAAAAGGGAAAAATAAAATTATAAATTCATTTAATTTGGAGGGAGGGAGAAACATAGGAGTTTTATATCAGACTTTCCTACCAAGGCCCCAGGGGCACCACTATGCACCAGAGATGAGCAATGCTAGTCTTTCTGTAGTGCTCTTATGCTGGGCTAGCATGGAGCTGCCTCTTCTCTCTGGGTTGGAGAGAATGCTACCAGAGCTAGCCTGGGCTGCTACTCACTCAGCAAAGCGATGGAGATGACTCATGAATAGAGATCTTGGTGGCGAGGTGATTTGATTCTTTACTGATCAGAAAGCCAAGGCTTTTAAGAGTCGGACCTGGAAGTGGCAAGTCGAAAACGGGAATGGTTATGAAAAGGGAGGAGAAAGGCAAAAGGGACTGGGAAAGGTAGGAACTTCCTTGGCAACTGTTGCGAAGGTTTTAACTGGTAGGATATATAATACCCTACAGGCAAGGAGGGTCTTGAGGGTAGAAAGAAGATAGATCAGAGGAATTGAATGGGTGGGGATCTTTGAGGCAAAACAATGATTATGTAGATAATAAGGAAACAGGCCATAATATCAGGAATGCAGGGTGCTTTGTGAGGCAGGAAGTCTGATAAGACAAGGCAAACCTTGGGGGGTTGTGTCCGTTCTTGCTCAACCTCTCAGTAGCGAGAGAGAGAGACTGACAGGATGGATGTCCCCTCAAGTCAAACCCTGCCAAACTCAACCATGTTCTCACAATTTCCTGACACTCTCACATTAAAATAAAATTAGGGGGTCTGGAGGTAGCTCAGCAGGTTAAGTGCACATGACGTGAAGTGCAAGGACCAGTGCAAGGATTCTGTTTCGATCCTCTGGCTCCCCACCTACAGGTGGGTCACTTCATGAGCAGTGAAGCAGGTCTACAGATGTCTATCTTTCTCTCCCCCTCTCTGTCTTCCCCTCCTCTCTCCATTTTTCTCTGTCCTATCCAACAACAACGACATCAATAGCAACAATCATAATAACCACAACAACAATAAAACAAGGGCAATAAAAGGGGAAAAATAGCCTCCAGGAGCAGTGGATTAGTGGTGCAGGCACCGAGCCCCAGCAATAATTCCGGAGGCAATAAATAAATAAATAAAATTAATGTTTTAAACTCACATTTATTTTTACTAGTGATTAATACTGGCTTACGAGATTATAGAATTACAAGGAATAGTTCCACACCACCAAAAAAGTTCTATTGTTATGAAAACAGACAGGCTATTGCACATTGGGGATGTATTCTTGCCTAATTAGTGACTCCCTGCATCTCTAGAGATGTGGGAAGAAAGTCTGTTTTTTTTTACCACTGGAGAAATAAGCATTCAAGATAATTTGAAGATTGACAAATAGCTCACTGGGATAGTGTGCTACTTCAACACATGCATAATTCAGATTCAAGTCAAGCCCCTACCACAGTGAAAGAATCTTCAGTACGGTGGTCTTCTTCATTCTCTCTGCTTTTCTGTCTCTCTGGCTATAGTTGAAAATAAATTAAAAATAAAGACAATTTCATATGTAGCCTAAAGTTTCTATCCATTCAAAAAAAAAAAAGGAAGTTGAAAGACATCCTGGTAACTGGTAACTTGGTAACTCCTATCTCAGTTACAATATTTATTATATTAAAAAAGGCCCTATTCATAAATTATTTATATGTTTGTAAAAAATTTTGCCCAAAACTTGTTTTTCAGTGAATCAATAATTTTATAAGGTCATACATAATGTAAAAGTAAACATGTTTATTACTATGTGGACATATTGACTTTTAATAACAAAATCTTAGGAAAGCCAAGTTTATATATAGGATAGAGATTTTCCTGTTGTGTTGATTACAGTCTTCCAAAGAAAGACCTACTGGAATTTTTTTTCCCATAATTACATATCATAGTGCTTAAACATAAAGAGTGATGTGTTTGGGTTCATCAAATACCTCTGTAGGGAGTCTATGTTAAACTGCATATACCCAAGGAATAAAAAAAAAAGTACAAGAATCAAATAGTTAAGTATTTATAGCTCTACACAATAAACAAGGAAGCCTTCAGAGTAGACATTAAGGACTTTACATAATGACAAAATTCAGACATTATTAAAGTGTTAGTTTTTAAAGTTCCCTGCCCTACCGCCAATTTGAAGCAGATAATGAAAAAATAACTGGAATAAAACTGATAATTACTCAAAGATTGAGTAAAGGCAACTAATATATTTGCAAAAATGGGAAAACTATGGATTTTCATATCAATGCAAAAACATATAACTGGATTCTTCATATTTGGAAAAGCATACAAGTACCATGATAAAAACTATATTCACTTGTGTATTACTCTCTAAAGGACTCACTTTTTTCCCCACAAACATGAACATACAAGTAGATGAAAGAAATTAGAATTTGGAAAAGGAGAGTTAAAATGAAAGAGTATTATTATTTTTTACCAAATGAGTTGTTATAAGTAGACATACATATAAACAACAAATAATTTGAACTAATAAATTAATGTTCAATAACAAATCAGCAGTAAATCTACATAACCTTTGAGATAACTGTAATCTTCTGGGTAGGGTAAGGAATGGTGATAATTTAGAATGATTGATAAGAAATCCACAGAAAGGATCAATGTTCACATAGCAATTCCCAAGTCTCTATAAGTAGTCATTAAACTAGGATTTTTTACTTTTATGATAGATAGAGCTTTATAAAAGGAAAATAAAATACTGCTAAATTTTCCCATAAAGTAGACCATTATTACCCGAAGGATTTCTAAGGCTGCCTAGGCATTCAATATTTTCCAATAAGGCAAATTGTCACTGCATGTATATATATTTGTATCGAGTACAGCTAGCAAGACTTACAAGATTCCCATACTTATTGAGCTTAAGGTATGTGAGAAAAACAATCAAGAAGAAATTGAAATACCTGTTTTTTATTATGTTACTTTTATAGCAATATTGCCTTGAAAGAAACACCATATAGGATCAAAGGATAGGGGTTTATAGCATAAAGGAGGATAGAAGTGGAAATGTGTATCAAATTTAGCTTCCTAGTCTAAGTAAAATTCAACTGAAATCTAAAGATAATAATGAATAATCCAATAGGTAGAAACAGGGCTTAAATATTCCAAACTACTTATAATCTTTGATGAAATAAACAATTTGTGATGGCTGGTTTATTACTACAATGAGGACTGGTAAAAATTGAAAGATGTGTAAGTGGAACCTTTCAAATCATTCTCACAAATTAGGGTTCCACCCACCCAAATTCAATAAATTAAATAAATGAGTGAGCAGGATTTCACTAGTAGAGCTGGATTTAGTTTTGGAAAAGAAATTTACTCAGTTAAAAACCAGATCTGAGTTGGTGAAATAGCTCATTTGCATAGTATACTGCTATAGTGTACAAATCAGGTTCATCCTGGCTCCGACCACACTGAGGAAACTTTGGTGTTATGGTCTCTTGATGCTATTCTCTTTCTCTCTCTCTCTCTCTCTCTCTTTCTCTCTCTCTCTCTCTCTCTCTCTCTCTCTCTTCCTCTCTCTCTCTCTCAGTCTCTTCCTCTCTCTCTCAGTCTCTCTCTCTCTCAGTCTCTCTCTCTCTCTTTTCCGCTCTCTCTCTCTCTCTCTCTCTCTGTCTCTCTCTCTCCCCTCTCTCTCTTTTGGATAATGTGCTGCAGCTAAGGAAAATGAGTCCTGTAATTGGGACAACTTGGAATTTTCCTAATAATGACCATAGAATGTGAGCTCAGATCTACAAGGAGACGCAGAGTTTACATAGGCTCAAGCTGAATATGGGCCCAAGATCAGATGAATATGGGCCCGAGATCAGATCAAATTGGTGGGATTTATAATCAACAATATTTATAAACCTTTCCCATATTTTGGAGGTACTCTCTTCCCTGACCCTTTCTGGTCCTTTTTCCAGCTATGACATCATCTCCCCAGACAATAACTTAGATCCACCTATCATATATCAGGCTCAGAAAAAAAAAAAAAAAACTAGTATAGTCATGAGCCCGTTGGAATATAACTAAAATAGGCCTACTAAGTATCTACAAAATGGAGACCCCCCTCCCCCCCAACTCTTCATCTGAACTATTCCAGCCTTTAGGTTCATGATTAGTCAACAATTTGTCTGGCTTTAAATGTTAACTCTTTTTTCAGCCAACAGGCTCCACATGCTACCATGATGCCAACTGGACTTCCCTGGGCAGATGAATCCACCAATGTGTCCTAGAGCCCAGCTTCCCCAGAGCCCCACCCGACCAGGGAAAGAGAGAGCAGGCTGGGAGTATGAATCGACCTGTCAAAGCCCATGTTCAGTGGGGAAGCAATTACAGAAGCCAGACCTTCCACTTTCTGTACCCCATAATGACCCTGTGCCCATATTCCCAGAGGGATAATGAATAGGAAAGCTATCAGGAAATAGGATGGGATACAGAGTTCTGGTGGTGAGAGTTGTACCACTTTTATCCTATGGTTTTTGTCAGTGTTTCCTTTTTATAAATAAAAATTTAAAAAAAGCTATGCTTTATTGCACACCCTGCCTGCTTTGATGTCTCTGTCTCTATATGACAAAAAAGTCAAAGTTAACCTAGAGCAGTGAATCCATAGCTATGATCCCTTTAAAAAAATATTGACTGAAAATTAGAGATTGGACAACAACTGGCAAAATTTTGAAGGAGACTATATCTTAGTCCATCCAGAAATCATTTCAGAGTGTATAATGCTAGTAGTAAGAAAGGAGAAAAAAGAAGGCTCAGAAAGAGAAGATAATTCAATTAATTGGGCAATATATCAGGGAAAGAGGAGTTAAACACTCTGAGAACACTAATTTGGATGACTATGTGTTATCATAGTATGCATTAGCAATAACAGTGAAGGGGATTCTACTTCTCAGTCAAGGAAGTGAAAGATGAAGACCAGATGTCTTCACTCACATGTGGAATCCAAATTACCAAAGCAAACAACTGGTAAAGCATAGCAAAAATAGCTCTCAACTCTGAAAAGCATGATAGCTGCTGGAGAAGACAGGGTAAAGGTATGAAAAGAAGGAGTTGAGGAAGCCCTTTGCCTAGAATGATGACTCTAGAACTTCAGGAGTGGAAGTCTTGACTGATACAAATAAAGGTGTGAAGCTGCATTCCCTATGTATTATGATATTGTAAACAAATGATAGATCCTTACAATTTTACTTAAAACTTTTTAAAAGTTAAAGACAATTAAATGTTACTGGGAGACTTTGAAAAGCATACTCAGAAAAGATGTCTGAGATAAGTCATTATTCCACAAAACAATATGCTAAGAGTTATACCTCCTTAGCTGAGGCACGTCTGATTAGTAAAGGAGAATGTCCTCATGATACCCATTCCACACATAACCTCTTAGATATCAAATATAATTTAATGAAGGCCATTAGAGGCTAATAAAGTTCAGCCACTGTCAAATGCAAACTGAACCTGTGAAAGGTCTTAACAATTACTTGAATCACCCAATATAACTCTTGTGTTAGCACTGTCATTTCCTGTCCTCTAACCTTCAGGCTTTTCTTGTTTATCCTTTATCACAATATCTTATTCCTTCAAGAAATATTTTCTACAGCGATATTCATTACATGAATACCAAATGAAGGCCAAAAAATAATAAAAGAACCTTAGACTGGCATGTAATGGCACTATAGTTAAAAGAGAAGAAGATAAACTGTTGTAGCACTCTGTCTTTCTTTAAAGTCTGGCTTTGAGCCTCTTTTTAAAACATATCACTGAAGGTCTTATATTTCTTCCTGTGTTCAATAAACGGTTAAGTGGTCATGCATTCATTATGCCATAAGCTGCACACAGATGCAAATGGATACCATTTATAATATTTTACAATGTTTTGAAGTCCAAAGCCCTTCTTGAATGATAAAAACCTGGAAAATGTTAACCCACCTCAAAGTCTTTTTTTATTGCATTCTTTAATAGATTGGTGTAATTTCTTTGCATGCCATAAAAGTCAAGGAAGTCTTTCCATGGTATTAAATGGTAACACATGGAGACCATTCTGTTTTTAAGAAGAATGTTCTATACTTTGTGATTTGTGTTTTTTAATGCCCTTTTCCTTCCTCTTGTTCTTTCAGGGACAGTTTGATTCAGAGTAATGGAGCGGTGGAAATTAAATGAGTGCACATGAAGTCCAATGAACTCAGTATACTGCTTATCTTGTAACTACACTTAATCTAAATAACCTTTTTTATGCTCTGCTGGAATGGCATTTTCAAAAGGCTATATAGTAGTAAATGAGAGTATATGTCAGTAAGGATTTGCTAGACAAATCAGATCTCACAGAGAAGTATATCTATCCATTACTATTTAGTACACACTTCAGTTTGAAGGACAATTTTGGTGTGTATGATCAGACTATTAACATTTATTGTCATTTTGGGATATGCTTTCCAACTTTTCTACCTTCCATTTTAATTTTTTCCCAAATCATTTTATTGAGAAAATGTTGATTTATAAAAGTTGTGTTGTCATAGAGGTACAGTGTCACAACTCCCAAAGATAAGTGTCACTTCACACCTGCCATAAAAGTAACGTCTCCCTCTATCATAAGACTGTGTCCTCAACATATTTTCATGCCCCTCTTTTCATTCCCTCCTCCTTTAAATCCATGAGATAGCTTAATTTATTTTAAAGTATTTTCTAATGGAGGTCCACTGATTCAAACTGACCTCCAAAGACAGGTCTGTAAGACATAAATCACCAATTTGGTTTTTCTTACCAGATGAATATAATTAGAAATATTTCTCCAGAATAACACTAACAGAAATAGTAACTTTCTGACAAGAGATATCACATACATAAAATACATGGCAGACATGCCCTTTCTTCTTCTTCTTCTTCTAGCGTTTGCCCTTCTTCCGTAGCCAGTCAACAGCGTCAGGTTGAAAGCTGTCAGGAGCTGCTTGTTGCTGGCTTTGAAAGTGACTGGGATCCATGTGGATTCAGTCGGCTAGGAAGGATCCTCAGTTTCCCCAATGAATGGGTACTCACAACATGCCCTTTGATAAGGCACTTTTCCGTTTTTTCATGTATATGGCTTTCCTTTATTATTATGTTTGTAGTAACTACATTGACCAAGTAGAATTTAGAAAACGGAAAGAGGGAGTCAGGCGGTAGCACAGCGGGTTAAGCGCACATGACGGGCAAAGCGCAAGGACTGTCCTAAGGATACCGGTTTGAGCCCCCAGCTCCCCACATGAAGGGGAGTCGCTTCATAGGCGGTGAAGCAAGCAGGTCTGCAGTTATCTGTCTTTCTTACCTCCTCTCTGTCTTCCCCTCCGCTCTCCATTTCTCTCTGACCTATCCAACAACAAGGATATCGACAAAGACAATAACTACAACAATAAAACAAGGGCAACAAAAGGGAAAATAAATAATAATAATAATAAGAAGAAAAAGAAAACAGGGCACGAGAGGTCGTGTACACAGTGGAGCTTACAGTGTACAAGTACCCCGGTTCAATTCCCTGGTCCCCATCTGCAGAGGGGAGGGGGAACTTTTTGAGCAGAGAAACAGGGCTGTAGGTGTCTCTCAATTTCTCTCTTTCACTATCCAATAAATTAATTTTTAAAATAATTTAGAAAATAGCTTTTCTATCTCAGCTACTCGCTTTTGCACTTTGGTGGAAACAGATTAAATTTGTGAGTGAGAATATATATATATATATATATGCATGCATGTCAACTATTTCATTATATATTTTTTCCAATGTCCTAAAGCATACTTTGTGGTGCAGATGGTATATTTAGGTTTTCCCCATAGTTCATCCTACCACAAAGCAGCAAGCAGTGTTTTCTTCCTGCAAGACTTCTCCGTTTGGGTCAACTATTTTTCCTCTGATATTTAGCATATGTGGAGGCCTTCCTACCCCACCTGCTGCCTTGTGTTACCAACACATTTCTTTTATGTCCACTTCTCCCAGTAATCTAGAATTAGCTTCTGCAACAATGAACTGGAGTTAGAGATTTTGATAACATGTTCTAATCACCCTAATAAAACATTCACAGTCAGTAATTCAGGCCACAATCTCTATTTTCTCATTGACTGGTAGATAAGATAACAAATCCAGCATCCTCCCAATCACTTCCATATGATAAAATGTATTTGTCCATGACTTAAGAAGTTTGAAGATTAGTTCCTGGAAGATTGACTTCATATTTCAACATTATATAACTGGCAGCTGTAGAATGAATGCAGTTAGGGTTTCAAGGCAAATAAGAATTCCCCTTTTCTATAACCTGTGTAATAATCTCAGATGTGTCACTATCTTCTTCCTGATAAACAGTAAAGTGAGACCAGAGAATGTTCTCTTAGATTGTGTTCCCTTTACCTTAGTCCCCAAATCCCTTTACAAATGAAGTCTACACCTCATTATATCCCAGCAATATCCAATGATGTAACATGCTTATAGGTTGCTTTCCTTCCAAGTTATTCTAGCTAACCCCATGAAAACCATTTCCTACACCCTTGAAAGGTAACATCTGTCATTCATTCCGAAAACCATTTCCTACACCCTTGAAAGGTAACATCTGTCATTCATTCCGAAAACCATTTCCTACACCCTTGAAAGGTAACATCTGTCATTCATTCCTAGAGTTGATTTTCTTTTTTTTAAATTAGTTTAGTCCTTATTTTTTATTGGATAGAGACAGCCAGAAAGCAAGTGGGTACAGGGAGATAGAGAGGGAGAGAGAGAAACATCTGCAGCACTGCCTCATCACTTGTGAAGCTTTCCTCCTGCAGGTAAGGACCAGGTGCATTGTAACAGGAGCTCTCAACCAGGTGTGCCACCACTCATACCCTAAAGTTGACTTTCTAAAGTTTAGGATGTGTTCATTCCATCCAAACTGTTAGTAAATTTCTTGTTAATAATTTTTTACTAGTATTTCACTTTCATTAAACATTTTATTGGGACTCTAGGTAGTACAGGGGGTTAAACACACATGGCACAAACCACAAGGACCAGTGCAAAGATTCAGGTTCAAACCCAAGAATCCGGGTTCGAGTTCCTGGCTCCCCACCTGCAGGGAGGTCACTTCACAAGTGGTGAAACGGCTCTGCAGGTGTCTTTCTCTCACCCTCTCTGTCTTCTCCTCCTCCCTTGATTTCTCTCTGTCCTATCTAACAACAACAGCAATAGTAATAATAACAAGGGCAACAAAATGGGAGAAAATGGCCTCCAGGAGCAGTGGATACATAGTGCAAGCACCAAGTCGAACCACAGGAATAACCATGGATGTAAAAAAAAAAAAAAACTTTACCTGATAGCTAGTATCTAGTTGTGCTAAATAAAATGGCATCCTTTATAATTAAAACTCACTAATTTGAAAACAGTTACTAATGAAATTATAGAAGAGACCAATAAATTTTTTTGTATAATTTAATAAAGATCACATACACTAACAGAGAAATTAAACTTCCTGTTTGCAAAGAAGAATACTACTCTTTCATATTTAAAATTTATCTTAAAATGAATATTTTCTTGGAAAATATAAACTAAAATTAGGCCAAATGAGTCTGGCTAAAAAAAGTTACTAGAGACAAGATGTTTTATCAATAAGTCCTTTCAAACTCTTCAAAGAAAATAATTTCAAGAACTGTGAAATATATAAGTGAAAGCTTCATGACTAATTTCACTAATGTGGCTTTTGATAAAATCATCCAAAAAGAGAAGTCAAAGAGAGGAAGCTTCAGTCATAGCCAATCCATTCAAGTAATATGTTAAATAATAAAATTATATAACTAAATTGATTATATTTCAAGACTTTTTGTAAACATAATACTATTATTAACCATCTTGACTGGGAGATAAGGAAAAATGAAATGTATTTACTGAATGTCAAAAAGTCATACAATGAATTTATTTTTTATTATTTTTATTTTTTATTTATTTACTGGATAGTAACAGTGAGAAATTGAGAAGGGAGAGGGAAATAGAGATGGAAAGAGACAGAGAGACACCTGCAGCCCTGCTTCACCACTCGTGAAGCTTTCCTTCTGTAGGTGGGGATGGGGGCTTGAACCTGGGTCCTTGCACACTGTAATGTGTGTGCTCAACCAAGTGCGCCACTACCTGGCCCCCTTCAATGAATTTCTTGATATTAAAAATTAAAATATCAGGAAAAAATATAAGCAATAATTTTATAAAGGGAAAAAAAGTTTTTAACAATTTAATAGAAAACATTCATCTGAGTCTTATAAATAAAAAAAGTAAAGAAGCCATGGAATATACACCCAGTTGAGTATTACTTAGTAATTAAAAAACAAACAAACAAACAAAAACCCACTACATTGTGTCTGCGTGGTGGTGCACCTGGTTTTATGCTTTCCCCACTTTCCCCACCTACAGGGGGAAAGCTTTAATGAGCAGTGAAACAGAGCTGCTGCTGTCTCTGTCGAGCTTTCTCTTACCTTTCCCCAACCCCTTTCTTGATTTCTGGCTGTCTCTATCCAATCAATAAAGATAATAAAAACATTTTTAAAAAGACAGCTGCTATATGATTTCACTCTATATTACACTCATATGTGTAATATAGAGAACAGGAGCATATGAATTTGGAAAAATATGTATAGTCAACCCAGCTTTGAGACCTTGTGAAAACTATGGTGGTTATTTTGGGGAGGAATGGGGGAATGAGACTACAAAACGTTGGTGGTGGGAGTGGTATAGAACTCTACCTCTGGGAGTCGGGCTGTAGCGCAGCGGGTTAAGCGCAGGTGGCGCAAAGCACAAGGACCGGCATAAGGATCCCGGTTCAAACCCCGGCTCCCCACCTGCAGGGGAGTCGCTTCACAGGTGGTGAAGCAGGTCTGCAGGTGTCTATCTTTCTCTCCTCCTCTCTGTCTTCCCCTCCTCTCTCCATTTCTCTCTGTCCTATCCAACAATGACGACAACAACAATAATAACTACAACAATAAAACAAGGGCAACAAAAAGGGAATAAATAAATAAAATAAATATTTTTTAAAAAATTAAAAAAAGAACTCTACCTCTATCATCTTGCAATAATGTAAATCACTAATTTTTAAAAAGGCTCTATAGTAAAAATACAAGGTTTTAAAAACAAGTGTTTTTTATGCCTCCTGATTCTGAGGGTTTTTTTTTTTTTTTTTTTTTAATAGGGTGGTCCAGCTACTACAGCAAGTCTGGCCATATAAAGTGATTCACTACAGTTTAATGGTCTTGTCCCTTGTAAAACTTGAGATGACATCATTAAACAATACCTCCTTATGTGGCAGGATTTTACTCCTCACTTTTTCTTTTTTTTTCAATATTATTTTTATTTATAAAATGGAAATATTAAGAAGATCATAGGATAAGAGGTGTACAATTCCACACAGTTCCCACTCCCAGAACTCCGTATCCCATCCCCTCCCTTGATAGTTTCACCATCCTTTATCCCTCTGGGAGTATGAACCCAGGGTCATTCTAGGGTGCAGAAAGCTGAAGGTTTGGCCTCTGTAAAAGCTTGGATCCATACTTCCAGCACATTTAGGCTATTTTTTGAAGAGGAATTTGACTGATTGGATCTTGATTTGTGTTTGACTTTAAAAGTTTCATGAAAGTTAGCTTCATTGACATAGATGAGCATAAATTCCAAGGCCTGTTCCTTTGTTTTCTATCACTTCATGGACCAGCATCATTCAGGGTTTATCTTTGCTATTGAATGCTGATGTACTTTGTCTTAGATTTCTCTGTTCTTTTTTTTTTTTTTTGGTGCCATATCACTCAATGATACTATCAAGAATACATTAACACATCCAAATATCCCCAAAGAAAGATGGTAATAACAGGGGAGATAATTGGAAGTGGATGCTTGCAGTATTTACATCTTAAATGCCTATGAAATTCTTATCTATATCGTTGACATGGTATAGTGTCTACTTCCTCTCTCTCTCTCTCTCTCTCTCTCTCTCTCATCTTTCTCTCCATATATATAACCAGAATACTGGCTAGCTCTGGCTTATGATGGTGGGGAGAATTGAACTTGGGACTCAAAGCCTCAGGCAGGAGAGTCTTTTATACTCATTATGCTATCTACTTCTGTCTCCCTAATATCTTTTAAGCTGGATTGTATAATACTTGTGTACAAATTAAATAAAGAAAAGATTTATCATGAAAATACTCTTGTTTTTCATGTAAGCTACTATGTTATATAATTTAGAGTTGATATTCTGACTCAATTTGACTGATTGATTGTTACACATGGTTTGCAAGTCAATGCTACAAAATGGAAAAAATAAAATTAGCTCTTTTCTCTTATGCTCTTATCTAGAAAGCATTCTCCTTTAGGGTACTATACATATAAAGAAATCTCAAGAATAAGTCTTCTTTTTAATATCTAATATATATTTGACATGAGGGTTACCACTGTGGTTTAGTGCACGATAAATTCACCACTTCCGGGGGCCATTTTGCTTCTATTATTTTTTTTATTATTATTGGATGGTAGGATAGAGAGAAACAGAGAAGAGAAGAGAAGAGAAGAGAAGAGAAGAGAAGAGAAGAGAAGAGAAGAGAAGAGAAGAGAAGAGAAGAGCTAAAAGTGAGGCAGAGAGAGATGCCTACGCTACCACTTCATAGCTTATGAACCTTACCTCCTGCAACTGGATCTTTAACCCAGATCTTTTTTTTTAACTTTTTCTTTTGAATATTTATTTATTCCCTTTTTGTTTTATTGTTGTAGTTGTTATTGATGTCGTTGTTATTGGATAGGACAGAGAGAAATGGAGAGAGGAGAGAAGACAGAGAGGGGGAGATAAAGACAGACACCTGCAGACCTGCTTCACAGCTTGTGAAGTGACTCCCCTGCAGGTGAGGAGCTGGGGACTCGAACAGGGATCCTTAAGCTGCTCCTTGTGCTTTGTGCCATGTGCGCTTAACTTGCTGTGCTACTGCCCATCTCCCTAACCCAGATCTTTTTACATAGAAACATGAACACTCAAATGGGTGTACCACTGGAGCACCCTTTGTCCCACATTTTATTTTTCATTTTTTAATGAAAAAATACACTACTTTATGTAGTCATAGATCAAATTTCTGACTTTGATATGCACTACTGAGTGTTAGCCCCTCTAGGTTTTTTTTTTAATTAAGGGGATTAATAGTAAATTGATTTGATTTTAAGTGTGTAAAATTTCTTTGTTTTCTTCAAAACACTCTCACTCCCAGCCCAGGTCTTCCTCTAACCATCATACCACATCATATCTGAAATCCTCCCTCACCCAACCACATAAGCCAGAGTCTTATGTTTTAGTGCAATTCACCAAACTCAGTCCAAGTTTTACTTTGTATTTCCCTTGTTATTCATTCTTATTTCTCAACTTCTGCCCATAAGTGAGATTATCCAATATCCACCCTTCTGGTTCTAGCTTATCTCACTTAACATGATTACTTCAAACTTCATTCAAGATGAGGTAAAGAAGGTGAATTCACTGTTTTTAATAGCTAAGTAATATTCCATTGTGTGTGCCCATTTCTGGTCTTCTGAGAGTTGTCTCCACAGGGGTTGGACTAGTTTACATTCCCACCAGTAGCACAGGAGGGTTTCTTTGCCCCCACAACCTCTCCATTATTTGTTGTCACTATTTTTTCTGATGCTTGACATTATCACAGGAGTGAAATGGTACCTAATTGTTGTCTTTATTTGCATTTCTCTAACAATGAGTGACTAGGAACATTTTTTAATATGTCTGTTAACCTTTTGGGTCTCTTCTTTGATAAATATTCTGATAATATTCTTTCCCATTTTTGGATAGGGTCATTTTGTTGTTGTTGTTGCTGAGTTTGGTGGGTTCTTTCCATATTTTGGCTATTAGCCTCATCTGATACATGGCATATGAATATTTTCCACTCTGTAAGAAGTCTTTCTGTTTGGGTGGTTGTTTCTTTTGCTTTGCAAAAGCTTTGCAATTCCATGTAGTATGATTGGCTTGTTTTTGGTTTTGTCGTCCTTAAAACTGAACTTGTGCCACTGAAGATGCCCATAAAACATTGATGAAAAAGAGTTCCAGGATTTTTTTTCTTTAAGTATTTGATAGTTTCTGGTCTAGCATCCAAGTTCTTGATCCATTTGGAGTTTAATTTTGTGTGTGGTGAAATTTAGTGGCTCAGTTTTATTCTTCTGCATGTTTTAACACAGTTTGTCCAACACCATTAGTTGAAGAAATTCTCCTTTCACCATTTGATAGGTTTCCCCCCTTCCTCACTGTCAAAAATAGATGCTCTAAGTGTAAAGGCTTGTTCTATTCACATGATCAGTGTGTCTATTTTTGTTCCTGTACCAGCCAGTTTTGTTCATATATATACATTTGTCACAGGGTTATTGCTGGGACTTGGTACTTCCACAAATCCACTGTTCCCTGTGGCTCTTTTTTGTCTCTCAACAAGAAGAGAGAAACTATTAAGGAGAAACACTTGAAGCACTACTACATTGTTACTGAAATTGTTTCATTGCAGTTGGGGACCAGAGACTTGAGCCAGGGTTTTCACACATGGTAGCATGCATGTTCTACCTGAGGCGCTAACAGTGGGACCCAAGTCTGTTTTTAAAGACCTAATTTTATTCAACTAAATTCAATATTTAAATCTTTAACATAAAGCAATAACCATTTCATAAGATGCACAGATTCCTGAATCAAATTAAAATGCATGTTTAAAACAATTGTGTTTCCTTGTCTAGTTGTTATAAAAGGAATAAGAAAGAACAACCAAAGTACAAAAGGAAAAAGAACCCACAACTCAACATTAATGCCTGAGCACTATTCTACTTCATGCCATAAACCTTGGAAATAGTAAGAATAGACACAGAAAGTTCTGACATAAGACAGTTAATATATAAATCAAGACCCATACTGAGTAAACAATGCTGAAGATTGAAACAAAGTGAAAATAACCTGAGAATTTTTATTCATACCACTACTGTCACACAAACACATAAACTGTCAATACCACCTACACAACCACAACAATAAAATAGAGAGAAGAAAAATGGAGGATAACAGCTCAGGAAAACATTAGGGAAAAACCAGAAAATGCAGAAATAGTACTTCAGTGGAGCTATGAGAAAAGGCCACAATAAACTAGTTTGTCTTTTCTATTAAAAAAAAAAAAAAAAGAAAGTTAATTATATGAACCACAGATAAGATTATGAGGACATAGAACAGTAAAAGCCAATGTTCAAAAATCTATTTCTTAACCGTTTGTTTGACATTAAATTATCTATTTTTACTTAAAGAAGAAAATGCATATCACTTATATTTATGGTGATCTAAAATAAACACTCTAGTTCTGAGTGGTGGTGTAGTCAGTAATAGGCAAAAGTTACCATGTGTGTGAACCTTGGTTCTAGCCTCAGGTCCTACCACTAAAAGGAAGCTTCATGAGCAGTGGGGCAAGCATTGGCATATGCTCTGCTGTGTGTGCCATAGAATTATCCCACTCACTATAGTATTTTCCAGAATCCATGGCTATCAAAAAACTGAGAATCTTATTAATTTTAAAGAAGTTATTATGATTATAAAATATAGTATAAACTCAGTACCATTGCTATCTAAAGGTATATTTTTGTATGAAGTTGTCCCCTGACCTTAAAGTATTATAAGCTGCATTCTCTGAGTGATAGTCTATAAAAGATCCTTACCTACTTCTTATTATACTTCCCTCACTCACTCCAAAACTAACCTTATCAAAGGAAAGACTGCAAAGGCTGAATAAGGGCAAGAGACTGGCATACTTTTTAAAATATATATATTTATTTTAAAAAGGATACATTAACAAAACTATAGGATAAGGGCGGCACCACTCCACACAAATTCCCACCACCAGATCTCCGTATCCCATCCTTCCTGATAGCTTTCCTATTTTTTATCCCTCTGGGAGTATGGACCCAAGGTCATTGTGGGATGCAGAAGGTGGAAGGTCTGGCTCCTGTAATTGCTTCCCTGCTGAACATGGGCGTTGACTGGTCAATCCATACTCCCAGCTTGCTCTCACTTTCCCTAGTAGGGTGGGGCTCTGGGGAATTCCAGAACATATTGGTGAAGGCATCTGTCCAGGAGACTGGCATACTTTAACGATGTCATTATCAGGCCACACCATAATCCGGGGCCCTAGTCGGAGAGTCCTGAGATTCCCAAACAGACATGATAGGCCTAGACCTCGAATAGATTCCTCTCTCCATTGTTACAGGTCATCTCTATCAGGAACAACACAATAGACCCCTTTGTGGGCCCCCATAGGACCTTGCCTTTAACATGGATCAATAATGGTAGAGAATGTTCCATCTTTTGAAGGGGGCTGGACAACATATTCTATGATCCACCTGAGGAAGATGGGTCCTGTAATTGGGGCAGCTTGGAATGTTCCTACTCATGACCACAGAATGTGAGTTTGGATCTATAGGGATGCAGAGATCACATAGGCTCCTAAGCTGAATATGGGCCCCAGATGAGGTCAAATTGATGGGGTTTACAGTCAACAATATTTATTCACCTTTCCCATATTTGGGAGCTACTCTCTTCCTGACCCAGCTTTCTGGGCCTTTTTCCAGCCATGACATCATCTCCCTAGAGAATAACTTGGATTCACCTGCATATCAGATGTCAGGATCAGGAAAACAAAGAAAACAAACAACAACAAAACACTAGTATAGTCATGAGCTCTTTGGAATATAATTAAAATAGGACTACTAACTATCTACAAAATGGAGACCCCCAAGTCTTCATCTGAACTACTCCAGCCTTTAGGTTCATTAGTCAACAATTTGTTTGGCTCTATATGCTAACTCTTTTTTCAGTCACTAGGTTCCACATGCTACCATGATGCTAATTGGACTTCCCTGGGCAGACAACCTCACCAGTATGTCCTGGAGCCCAACCTCCCCAGAGCTCTGCCCAGCTATGGAAAGAAAAAGACAGGTTGAGAGTATATACTGACCTCCCAACACCCATGTTCAGTGAGAAAGCAATTATAGAAGCCAGACCTTCTACCTTCTGCACCCCATAATGGTCCATACTCACAGAGGGATAAATAATAGAAAAGCTATTATTTATTTTATTATTTATTAAAGCTATCAGAGGAGGGGATGGGATACAAAGTTCTGGTGGTAGGAACTTTGTGGAGATGTACCCTTCTTATCTTGTGGTTTTTGTCAGTGTTTCCTTTTCATAAACAAAAATTTAAAAAAAAAGATGAACTACAATTTCAAAAGTCCAACAGCTTGAATCACTTACTGATAGCTGATGCATATATAAAGTATGTATATGTCAACATGAAAATTATAGGGAACTGTGAAATAAACCACTTGCAAGAATCTTTAGAAATCAAAATAGTAATGTGAAGAATCTAACATCACCTTCAAAACTATTATTACACACCTAACAAAATAATATGGATTTTCAGTAGGTGCTGCTTAATACTTTATAACATTAAAATAAATAGAACAGATACATAAATTGTAGATGAAGGGCATAGAGAAGACTGTTCCACTTCTGTGTGTGTATAGATATATCACATATTAGTACTCATATGTATACGTAAAATAGTGAATGAGAAAGATGGATTGTTCTTTATCAACATGGAGAAGGATATAATATTAAAGTTCTACTAGATTACCTCTAATTTTTATAGTATATATCATATCACAGTTTTAAAATAAACACTTTAGGGTTTTACAAAAGACATATTTATCAAATCATGTAATTCTGCTATTGAGATTACATACATTTGATTTTTTTTTCCTTCCTGAGTTCTGATTGCAGGGAATATTAAAGTTTCCTCCTATATTGGAATCAGTGCTCTGTGTGTTGTAGGCCTAATCTGCTTACTATGCCAGGCTAGAAAAATTGAGTTACAAGTCCATTGATAGATAACTTTCCTATGCAATAGTCTCCCAGTGGTCTTGTGTCCTGTCTCCTTTTTATCAACATACCCACTAATCTATTACTCATTATATGTAAACAGCATACCTTCATTTAGAAGTTGAGTCTTCCTGTTTGCATAATGTAGGCACATACTTTATTTCTATCATTACTATCTCCTATACTCAATTTCTACATATTGTGAAAATCCCCTATCATTTATGTGTGCATGAGATACTGAGGACAACAGAAAGTACCTAGTTTTCAGGACAACAGAAGAGAGAATTTCACAACTCCAAACATAGGTAGATCTCCTTTGATAATGATGATGATGATGATGATTTGTGGTTGTTCTTACTGAAATTTCAAGGCCTAGAACCATTAATTATTATTTATTTATTTACTTTTATTTCTACCCAGTTTATTGTTGGGGCTCAGTACCAGCACTACAAATCTACCACTCCTGACAGCCACTCTTTCTTTTTTCTTTCTTTCTTTCTTTCTTTCTTTCTTTCTTTCTTTCTTTCTTTCTTTCTTTCTTTCTTCCTTACTTTCTTTGTTTCTTTTTCTTTCTTTCTCTTTTCTTCCTTCCTTCTCTCGTCTAGTCTTCCTTTATTTTTCCTTTCTTCCTTTCTTCCTTGCTTTCTTTCTGTCTTCTTTTCCTCTATTTCACTTGACAGGACAAAGACAAATTGAGAGGGCAGAGATAGGGAGGGAGAGAGAAAGACAGATATCTGCGCACCTGCTTTACAGCTTATGAAGATGTGCAACCCTATAGGTATATGTGCTCAACTGGGTGTGTTAATGTCCATATCCTTGAGGTAGACTTTTTATGATAAGGGGGTAGATGGAGGGAGAGAGGAGAGAGTGGAGAGGCTGGGGGAGAAGCAGAGAGAAGCAGAGAGGAAGAGGGATAAAGACAGTAAAACACAAAAGGTTCCTCCGATGTAGTTGGGCTAGGCTTGATCCTAGTCTGTTATAGGACCGAGCAGGAGTACTATCCCATTAGCTATTTTATTGCCCTTTTGTTGAGAACTGACCCATTTTTTGTTTACTTGAGCTGATTACTGTATAGCATATAAGAAATCTTTTTGAGGACCAAAAAAAAAAAAAGATAATTAAAATATACTATAAAAAGTTAGATCCCACAGTATTATTACAGGCTGCTACTGGGCTGTTACTTTTGTTTAATGAATTTAAAGAGTTAAAGTATGTAATATGATATAGAAAAATAATACTCTTATTTTTTAGAATTTTTGGTACCAAGCAACAGTGAAAAGAAAGAGTGCCCAAATGGAAGAATGTAAGGCAACTGATTGGACAGAAGAGGGCCTGGAAAATTGACCTTTTATTCTGAGTTATTATAGCAGAAGATGGAGTAAGCAGGAGAATAGAGGAAGTAGCACCAAGAACAAGCTGGAAAAGGAGACACAGTTGAACTGGGTTTATGGAGCTGAGATGAATCCAGCACAGGATATGTGAGAACTAGACCAGCTGGGGGGAACAATGACTGGAGGTGGGGTGAGGGGGAACAGCTGTCATGGACATCTTTTTTTCTGTCTTTTACAATCTAATTTAAGGCTATATAATCTCATTCTCATACAATTATTATACTTGTTGACTTTATAGTAGCCCTAAAAGGTAATAGCCTCAAATTAGTGATTTCTATACTAATACAGGCAAGAACACCATGTTAAAGGGGAGGGAATGAACTCTCCCTATAACAGAATTATATATGACATTTTTCTATTCTAGTGACATTTGGATACCTAATTGATGAAGAATTAAGAAGTTTAATTTTGATAAAAAGAAAAAGACTATGAAGCAGAGCCAGGTTTCTGGAACCTCTCTCTGGCTAGAAAGGCCATGCCTATGAATCAAAAGATAAATAAAAGTTTCATTTTATTATAAGAAGCATGACTGAGTAAACCAGATGGTCTGAATATGTAAAAGACTCTCAAAAACTTAATATGAAAACAAATAACCTAAGAAAAGCAACCAAACATTTAAACAGCCAAGCCTTCCAAAAAGATATATGGATAGCAAAGAAGCACATGAAAGAATGTCCAACATCATTAGTCAAAATGCTAAGTTAAACCATAATGAAATTACACTAGATATCTACTAGAATGTCTAAAATTAAAAAGATGTACTATTTCAAGCTTTGCCAAGAGCGGGGTGGATGAAAAACTCCCATGTACTGCTAAGAGAATGTAAAAAAAAAAAAAAAAAAAAAAAAAAAAAAACCTCTGGAAAACAGTTCGGAATACTATAAAAAGCTGAATATGTGGCTAAGGAGAGAGTATAGGAGTAGTACTTTCAGGTATGCAGGTATGAGATCCTTGGCCATCAGATTCAGAGCTAAACTGGTGCTCTGGTTTCCCTTTCCCACTCTTGCTATTTCAGGGAAGTCTTTTAAAAGAAATCGTCAATTGAAATGCATGATTCCATTCCATTTTTGTACCATCTCATCCTACATTATACCTCTAAATGCATCCACATTGAAAGAAAATGCAGTAGTACCTTGGCATTTGTCAGTCATTGGTTCCAGAAAGTAACATGAGGTTAAAAAAAATTACTAGAAATAAATAACTGACACCAAGGACTGGATTTGGGGGAAGAGCCACTGTCCATCAGTGGTGCCCTGTCTTCTATTCCTCCAGTTCTTCCCCAGCCTGTTCTCACTGTGCAAGGAGATCTGGAGTGGACACTGCCTGCCAGGGGCAACTCTCCTCCCTAGGCCCAACACAACTGTGGCACAGCCTGGGAGCTCTCCTACCCACCACTGGTTCTGCTACTGATTTTTCCTTGCTGTTATTCTGAGTTCTCTTCTACTATAGCCTCCTCCTTGTATCATTAAACCCCCTTTAGCATGCCTGCCCCTTTTGTCACACACCTGCCCTTGGCAATTCTAACCTCCCACATTGCTGCCCTCAGTTTCCCTATAATAAATATTGAGCAAGCATCTAGCACCAAAGCATCATTCCCCCTTGAAATGCATTGAATGCTGAATAGGACAAGTTTTGATGTTGATGAGAGTGGATGTATTATTGTATATTGTATTTAAAAGATTTGTGCATGAATCACTGTGAAGCTTTTCTTGTATTAACTTACAAGTGGAAATAACCCAAATAGGTGAATGGATAAACAAACCATCATGAGTTAACAATGAATACACTCAGTAATAAAAAGTAGCCAACTGGAAGTCAGGTGGTAGTGCAGTGGGTTAAGCACATGTGGCGCAAAGTGCAAAGACAGGTGTAAAGATCCTGGTTTGAGGCCCCGGCTCCCCACCTGCAGGGGAGTTGCTTCACAGGTGGTGAAGCAGGTCTGCAGGTGTCTATCTTTCTCTCCCCCTTTCTATCTTCCCCTCCTCTGTCCATTTCTCTCTGTCCTATCCAACAACAATGACATCAATAACAATAGTAGTAATAACCACAACAATGGTGAAACAACCAGGGTAGCAAAAGGGAAAAGAATGGCTTCTAGGAGCAGTGGATTCATGGTGCAGGCACCGAGCCCTGGTAATAAGCCTGGAGGCAAAAAAATAAATAAATAAGTAGCCAACCATTGTATATCGCTCATGTGCATGAACAGTATGCATAATTATCTTGAAGGAAAGAAGTTAGGCATGGAAAGGGTATATATGTACTGTATGAGTGTGTTTATGTAAATATCTGGATGGTGTAAACTAATCTCTGAGGCAGCCAGTCCATGGCTCTGTGCCAGCATAGAGCCCCAGTGATAATCCTAGTGACAAAAAAATTACACACACATGAATATTATTTGTTTCAGGTATGCATCACTACAAATGCATCAGTGCCACTACACAGTACAATAGGTTCACCACTAATAGTCCAATTCTATTCTTCTCATCATATAACTGACCTCTTGCACACAGTATCTTTGTTGTGATGGTTGTGAATGTATACACAAGTTGAAAGTTATCAAATAATGTGCTGTGGACATATGTGCTTTATCATACAAGGTACTTATTCCAGAAAAAAATGGATAATATGCATCATAATTCAGTACTCTAGAACCAAGAAAATTGAATATATTTACATGATTTTTAACTAGGTTGTATGTTTTTTCTTGTCAAATAAGTATACTTTAAAAACTTTAAGAAAGGTTGTAAAAATTACACACTTTATAAACCATGAACTCAACAGTCCCTAAAGTGTAGTTGGTAAAAATATAATCCTGAAAAATACCCTGTGAAAAAATAAAAGAAGAATCCTATGGTCAAATAAACTTGGAGAATATTGCCAACTATATGTCTCTTTGGGGGATTCACAATACAAATGCAGTAAAGAAGCAGGAAATCTTCAACTTAAAAAAAAAAAAAAGCATTTCACTTTGTTTGACCCAGTGTTTCCAAACTTTCTTGCACATAGACACCTTTTATCATATGAAATATATGACTAGTCCTTTATGAATAAAGGCATTAATTCATCTATTCTTTTCTATTAAGAGACATAAGGAATAAAAATACTACTTTCACCTGTCAACTGCCCTGTCTTGTAAATAGATATTCAGGGTCCCTGTGGCCTCCATCATGGTGGCAGCTGTCTGATGGCGAAGATTTCTCCTTGCTTGGCTACCAAAGTAATTCCCCAGAGACCCCTTCCCCTATTATATTCTTCTCACTTTCTAGCAACTTGACAGAATTCAGAACTGAAAGAAGACTCCTTTCCTGAAAGAAGTGTCACCTTCACCTAAACAAGGACATTCACATTGTCTTTTTCTTATCAAAGTAATTCCCTCTCAAAAAAAAAAAAAGCACCTAATTTTGCTAATTTCTATTTATCAGGATCTAGTCCTGAAACCATGTGGGAGGTTCTATGGATGTAGAGTTCACTGTCTCTATCTCTGTCCTTGTCTTTCTGTGTGAATAAAAAGAACAGCTTGGGAGCAATGAAATATATGTGAGCATGCATGGCCCTAGTTCATACGATATATGTGAGTAGTGAACTACATCAGCTATAATCACACACAGGAATAATGTCCATGCTTACCCCCTCTCTGTACTTTCCTGGGGGCAGTAGTGAGCAACTTTCTCATGTTATGAGAACATTGATGAGCTAAGCTATGATGCAGATCAGAAAACTACACATGCACGCAACTGATGGCCCTGAACCACAGTTCCACTGGGACTACCTGAGACCCAGAACTTTTGTGACCAAGACACTTTGTTTTTGCCTCCTTCACTGAGAGAGAGAAAAAAAAAAAGGATACCCAAGGAAGTAGTAGTAGGTATAAGTGTGACACAGAGGAAGAAAATGGGGGTGGGGACACTTAGACTATTTCACCTGGAGGACAGGACCAATAGAAAAGTTATATCACATAACTGACAAATGAGAAATTCATTCAAGGAACAAAAGAGCCAAGCTCAAATCAAAGCATGCCATTTTGTCCAAATGACCCACTGGTCTCTATACTCATGTTTTCACTTTCCTAAGTAAGGTATGGAATGCCTGGCCACTGTCTCCCTTTTGTGGAAAAAGCCATGGTAAAACTATATATATGATGGAGAAGACACCTTGGTCTCATCACCCTGCAACACTAAGTATTAACTGGTTTAGTCTTCATAAAATTTGTTTTGTGAGGCAGAGAGATAGTCAAGAAGGGTAACTGCCACTTTATACACTATTGGGACTCACCAGCAACATAAAGGAGTGTCATGGCACTATCTCTCTCTGTAATTCTCTGTCTCTGCCTCTTTCAAAATGAAAAGGCAGCTCAGGTTCAGTGAAATTATTCATGTGTCACACATTCAGACCCTGAATACATATTAATCATAATCACTTCAATTGTTTGTAGAAGTCTTTTTTTCTTCCCTTGAGGGAAACTGGTGTTGCACCTAATTCATTCAGAGGTATTAACAAAAGGTTTTAAACCACATGGTTTGGCTGATCCAAGCCCTTAGGCTATATTTTATCTTTAAAAAAATACATTTCATTTATTATTTGTTTTGTTTATAGTGGTGCAGGGAATTGAACCTAGGACTTTGGAACCTTGGGCATGAGAGTTTCTTTGCTTAGCCAGTATGCTTTCTATCCCCATCATATATATATATATATATATATATATATATATATATATATATATATATATATATAATTTATAAAAAGGAAACATTGACAACACAATAGGATAAGAAGGGTACACTCTACACAATTCCCACTGCCAGAATTCCATGCCCCACCCCCTCCCTTGATAGCTTTCCTATTCTTTAACATTCTGGGAGTATGAACCCAAGGTCATTGTGGGATACAGAAGGTGGAAGGTCTGGCTTCTGTCATTGCTTCCCTGCTGGCAGGTCAATCCATACTCCCAGCCTGCTCTCTTTTACCCTAGTAGGGTGGGGTTCTGAGGAATCGGAGCTCCAGGACATATTGGTGGGGTTGTCTGTCCAGGGAAGTCTGAATGGCATCATGCTAGCATCTGGAACCTGGTAGCTGAAAAGAGGGTTAACATATAAAGCCAAACAAGTTGTTGACTAACCATGAATCTAAAGGTTGGAGTAGTGCAGATGAAGAATTGGGAGAAGGGGTCTCCATTTTGTAGATAGTTATATTCCAAAGGGCCTGTGGCTATACTAGTTTCTTTCTTTTTTCTTTTTTTTTTTCTTCCTGAGCCTGAAATCTGATATGCAGGTGGATCCAAGTTATTGTCTGGGGAGATGACATATGGCTGAAAAAAGGACCAGAAACCTGGATCAGGGAAGACAACAGCTCCCAAATATGGGAAAGGTGTATAAATATTGTTTACTGTACCCATCCTGTATTTTATCTTGTTAATCATTTCCTGATTAGAAAGACCAGAAATGAAAAAATATTTTCTCTATAAATTCCCCCCACATAACATCTCTAAATCTGATTAGGATATCGTGAGCTTTTTCTAAGTTCATTTTTTTTTCTTTTTTATATTTTACAATTAAGACAATACAGCTGATACTTTCAGCATTCTGCCTGAAGATTTCCTTAAGCAAATTCAGAAATTGATTAGACACATTTTCTATCTTCCAAGTTATCACAAAGCAACAGTTTTGTCAATTATGTTAGGTTGACATTACATGGATCATCATTCCAGACTCTTATTATAAGTTCTTTAAGATGTTCCTAGTCCTAGGGAGTGATTTGCATTCCCTCCTTACCCACAGGTAGTAAGCTGGTTTGAGTTTCTCTTATAGTATACTCTGCCAAGTATTGATTTCAATACAAGATGTTTGTTGCCACTAAAACTGGACAAAAGAATAGGGTCTCTGACATGACCTGAATAGAAGGAAATGGCCTGAGACTAATGAACTTGTTTAAACAAAAACAATACTTTTTGAGCTGGAATAACTCACCTGGTAGGATTCCTACTTTGCTCTGCATGTAGCCCAGGCTGAAATCTCCAGACACCATACATAATTGGGATGGTCTCTTAAGCGCTTGAATGTGCTCATGTATAAGTCTGAATGAACTATGGGTCTGATTCAAACCTGGATCATTTGTATAGCAAGCTGAGTGTTATATCCACAAGATGTCCCTCCAGTCCCTCTGCATTGGGGGTAAGATGGACTGGCGCTTGTTTCCTCAACATTTAAAAAGTTCATCACAAATTATCTTAACAAAGAATTGAGGAGAGCGCACAGTTTTCAGCATTCACATGCTCGCCCAAGAAACAGAACGAGAGAGAGAGAGACCCCATACTCACATCTTGATGGGAGGCCCATGTAGGTAGAGAGAGAAAGACAGAAAGAGAGGAGAGAGAAAACCCTGAGCTACTTACTATTCACATGTTGACCCAGGCAGACAGAGAGAGCCACACCCACAGTTCTAGCTTATAACACCCAAGTCCCGCCTCCACCTTTCCAAGCCACACCTGTCACCATTCCCATTTCCTGGGCAGTATCATCCAGCTACCTCTTGTCCCTCAACATTTCTAGTTTTGTATAATACCTTTTTCACTTAGTATTGTTAACTCTGAATCATTCAGAGCTTCTAAACATTAGAAGTGCAGTTAGGAAAACATTAAGTATAAAATGTACACTTCTCATGAAAAAACATTATAAAAATGAAAAGTTTAATTGCCATTTCTTACAGCCAAAGTGATGCATTGATATAAAATCCAGCAGATTCAAATGCATTAAAATAGCTTATTTGCTACCTAGATAGTTGGATGATAGATAGATGATAGATAGATAGATAGATAGATAGGGGCATAGATAGAGGCATACAAAGAGTGAAATTGATGAAAGCAGTGAAACTTCCTTCAATGTGGTGGGAAGCAGATTTGAATCTGGGTCAAGTACATGGCAAAGCAGCACACTATCCAAGTCAACTACTCCTCTAGCTCAGATTGCTTATTTTTAACTCAAAAGATAGTAGTTATGTTTCTTTGGCAATTGGGAATGAAAAATAATAATTTGATGTGAGTAGTCTCAAAAAATGTGATGAATGATCACCCTGAGGAACAAAAAAGTTTTCATTTCCATCAAACAATTTCAAAGTTAAGAGTTTTTATCTGAAATTTTCATCTACATGAAATAAATAAATTTCATCTACATGAAATAAATAAAAGTAAACTATAAGCATTAATAAATGGAATCTATCAACAAAGGAATACTTCAAAGAGTGGAAGAGCACCAGATTTTTGTTAAAGGAGTAGATCTTAGAAGCTTTACATGAGTTTAGAATCTATATGTAAATATATAATAGAAACTGAAGACTTGGAAGTACATTCTGTTGAGGCAAAATATTTAACACTACTCTGCTATTGTATATTCACTGCAAAAGTTCAACATCAATATAAAAGTGTTTAGTATTATACTTTGATGAAATAAAAGTAATATAGTATTTTATAGGATACACTGACAAGATAAAACAATGTTATTTTTAAATCAGTGTCTGTATGAGGGTGCTCTTGGAATTAATTTTAAATATGTGATAAAACCCATAGTTATTCCCCAAATCTGAAATACGCTATCAATATAAACCCTCTCTGCCCCTCTCTCCTTCTATCTCACGCTGTCTCTGACATGAAGGAAGTGATTTTAAGTGGAAAGTCTTATTATTTCTATCAGAATTGCAGGAAACAAAGAAGAATCATGATTTATTCCTCTTTGGTATAATAGACATTTTTAAAAAAATAACTCAGAGGGTGTCTTGCAGTTATCTAGCATGGAGAGATAAGAAGTTGTACCTATGTGTCATCAGTTGTACTATTAACTCCTCAATAAAGTGAATAAAAATAATATCTTATTTGAAGAACTTACTTGTCATATTTTTCAAACTAAATTCCTCGAATACTAACTATCCACAAAATTAAGACACCCCAACTCTTCACTGGAACTATTATAGCCTTCCGGTTCATGATTAGTCAACAATTTATTTGGTTCTATATGTTAACTCTTTTTTTCAGCCACCAGGTTCCAGATGCTAACATGATGTCAGCCAGACTTCCCTGGACAGACAACCAATGTGTCCTAGATCCCACCTACCCTAGAGCCCCGCCTAACTAGGGAAAGAGAGAGAGAGGCTAAAAGGATGGATCAACCTGCCAATGCCCATGTTCAGTGGGAAAGCAACTACAGAAGCCAGACCTTCCACCTTCTGCACCCCATAATGACCTTGGGTCCATACTCCCAGAGGGATAAAAAATAGGAAAGCTATCAGGGGAGGGAATAGGATTCGAAGATCTGGTGGTGGGAATTGTGTTGAGCTATACCCCTCTTACCCTATGGATTTTGCTAGTTTTTTTTTTTTTTTTTTTTTTTTTTTAATATTGATTTTCCCTTTTGTTGCCCTTGTTGTTTTTATTGTTGTAGTTATTGATGTAGTCATTGTTGGATAGGACAGAGAGAAATGAAGAGAGGAGGTGAAGACAGGGAGGGGGAGACAAAGACAGACACCTGCAGACCTGCTTCACTGCCCGTGAAACGACTCCCCTGCAAATGGGAGCCTAGGACTCTAACCAGGATCCTCACGCTGGTCCTTGCACTTTGCACCATGTGCACATAACCCGCTGCACTACTGCCTGACTCCCCAATGTTTCCTTTTTATATAGGTACACAGAACAGTGGAACAGAATTGAAAGCCCAGAAATAAATCCCCACACCTATGAACATCTAATCTTTGATAAGGGGGCCCAAAGGATTAAATGGAAAAAGGAGGCTCTCTTCAATAAATGGTGCTGGGAAAACTGGTTTGTAACATTCAGAAGAATGTAATTGAACCACTTTATCTCACCAGAAACAAAAATCAACTCCAAATGGATCAAAGACCTAGATGTCAGACCAGAAACAATCAAATACTTAGAGGAAAACATTGGTAAAAGAGTTTCCCACCTACACCTCGAGGACATCTTTGATGAATCAAACCCAATTGCAAGGAAGACTAAAGCAGAAACAAACCAAAGGGACTACATCAAATAGAAAAGTTTCGCACATCCAAAGAAACTATCACACAAACAAAGAGACCCCTCACAGAATGGGAGAAAATCTTCACATGCCAGATATCAGACAAGAAACTAATCACCAAAATATATAAAGAGCTCAGCAAACTTAGCACCAAAAAAGCAAATGACCCCATCCAAAAATGGGAGAGGTTATGAACAAACCATTCACCTCAGAGGAGTTCCAAAAGGCTAACAAATATGAAAAATTGCTCTAGGTCACTGATTGTCAGAGAAATGCAAATTAAGACAACACTGAGATACCACCTCCTTGTACAACAATGGCATACACCAAAAAGGACAGCAGCAACAAATGCTGGAGAGGTTGTGGGGACAGAGGAACCCTTTTACATTGCTGGTGGGAATGTAAATTGGTACAGCCTCTGTGGAGAGCAGTCTGGAAAACTCTCAGAAGGCTAGACATGGACCTTCCATATGATCCAGTAATTCCTCTCCTGGGGTTATACCCCAAGGACTCCATAACACCCAACCAAAAAGAGGTGTGTACTCCTATGTTCATAGCAGCACAATTCATAATAGCTAAAACCTGGAAGCAACCCAGGTGCCCAACAACAGATGAGTGGCTGAGAAAGCTGTGGTATATATACATAATGGAATACTTTGCAGCTATCAAGAACAATGAACCCACTTTCTCTGACCCATCTTGGACAGAGCTAGAAGGAATTATGTTAAGTGAGCTAAGTCAGAAAGATAAAGATGAGTATGGGATGATCCCATTCATCAACAGAAGTTGAGTACGAAGATCTGAAAGGGAAACTAAAAGCAGGACCTGACCAAATAATAAGTAGGGCACCAAAGTAAAAACCCTGTGGTGAGGGGTAGACATACAGCTTCCTGGTCCAGTGAGGGTAGGAGTGGGTGGGAGGGATGGGTCACAGTCTTTTGGTGGTGGGAATGGTGTTTATATAACTCCGAGTAAAATGTAGTCATATAAATCTCTAGTTAATTAATATGAGAGGGGGAAAATTAATTGTATGTCTCGAAGTTTTTCAAAAAACAAACTGAATCTTTTCATTATATAGGCTGTGTAATTGATATGCAGACTCTCTCAAAAGCCTAAACCAAGTAGATGAGAAGCAACCAATAGCACAGCTATATAAAGATACTGGGTACTGTACAGCAAACCCTAACAAAAGGACTTTTCAAAGTTAACCCAATTACTAATTAATGTGATGAAAACATTAACTATCTATTGTCTTTTTGAACCCTAAGACAGCAGGAACCTCACATCTCCACTATAGAGCCTCTACTTCCCCCAGTCCTGGAACCCTTGGATAGGGCCCACTTTCCCGTATGCCTCTCCCAATCCATATCAAATAATATTGCATCTGCCGATCACAACCTGACCAACGCAATGATTGCCACCTCAACATGCTTCACTTCAGACTGTGTCCAGAGACTTCACGTGTGGAATAACAACCCTTCAGCTTCATTACTCGGGTGAGACTTTTCCTTTCATAGTATACTCTAATTCCATCTCAGGTGGTTCACTTTCTAACAAAGTCCCATAACCTAGATATATACCAGTTTCTGTGAGAGAGAGCATATGTTCACACGTATCCGTAAACTACTGCAAAATATATACCTGAAAGCAGAAGTACACTAGAGTTTGCAGTGAGTACCCCCCTAACACTTCCTCTCCACTATTCCAAGCTTTGGGTCCATGATTGCTCAACAATTTGTTTGGCTTTGTATGTTAACTCCTCTTTTCAGTCACCAGGTTCCAGATGTCATCAGGATGCCGGCTAGGCTTCCCTGGACTAAAGACCCCACCAATGTGTCCTGGAGCTCAGCTTCCCCAGAGACACACCCTACTAGGGAAAGAGAGAGGCAGACTAGGAGTATGGACCAACCAGTCAACGCCCATGTTTAGCAGGGAAGCAATTACAGAAGCCAGACCTTCCACCTTCTGCAACCCACAATGACCCTGGGTCCATGCTCCCAGAGTGATAGAGAATGGGAAAGCTATCAGGGGAGGGGGTGGGATATGGAGATTGGGTGGTGGGAATTGTGTGGAGTTGTACCCCTACTACCCTATGGTTTTGATAATTAATCCTTTCTTAAATAAAAAAGAAAAAATATATATATATATATATTTTAAATCCTGTAAATAAAGATAAAGAGGCAATGCATATGAATTTATTTCAAGTGAAATATTTATACTTTACATTGGAAACGTTAGGTATAATCTCAGTGTAACAATATATGCTCTGAATGGACTGGGAGTTTCAGAAACTACAGTATATATGTTCAATTAAAATTTAAAAATAGATAAATGACTTGATTATACTAACAAATTAAAATATGATACTCACTTGAAGTTTGCAGATTTTATAAGAAAATTAAGGCTTATGTATGAGTTGTATTATTTTTTCATAAATATTAACATCTCATATGAGACAGATATACTTTAAAAACTGAGAAAAATTGTCAGTAAATATCAAGTAATGCTATTTCACTTATATTAAAGATTAGATATTAAGGGCAGAGGAGGATAGCATAATGGTTATGCAAGGAGTCTCTCATGCCTGAGGCTCCAAAGGTTCAACCCCCAACTCAACACCAAAACCCAGAGCTAATCAGTGTTCTGGTAAATAAATAAATAAATAAATAAATATTCAATCAGACAGTTTTATACTATCATTTATCTTTCAGTGTACAAAATATTGCTTTTATGTTTTTTAGAAAAAAATTATTTTATATATGTTTATATTGAGAAGATAATGGTTTACAGTATAACTTTTTTTCATATTTTTTACCACTTCCATCACCAAAGACCTGTGTTCCCATTCCTACCTCCATAGATAACCACTACAGTTCTCCCATAGTTCTCCCATATAGGTTGATTTTTTTATCTCAGTTGTATGCTTGATTCTCTATATTCCACATATGAATAAAACCATACTGAAGTCCTTTACTTCTGTAGTTTATTCACTTCTTCTTCTTCTAGTGTTTGCCCTTCTTCCGTAACCAGTCAACAGCGTCAGGTTGAGCCTGATGTAAAGTTTTGAGACCTCCTTTGAATCTGGAGAGGTGGCAGTCATTGACTATGTGGGTCATAGTCTGTCTGTAGCCGCGGGGGCAGTTCGGGTCGATTCTGGCTCCCCAGCGATGGAACATAGCGGTGCACCGGCCATGGCCTGTTCGATACCAATTGAGGAGGGCCCAATCATATCGTGGTAGGTCAAAGCCGGGTTGACGCTTGCAGGGGTCTGTGATGAGGTGTTTGTTCTTTACCTCAGCTGACTGCCAGCTCTGTTTCCAAGAGACTGGAACAGAGAAGTTCAGTGTAGGCATAGGGGACCAGATTGGGTGACGAGACGTCAAGCGTTGGACAGGGTGGGCGAAGATATCTGCGTATATTGGCAGGTCCGGTCGAGCGTAGAAATGAACTTAGATGATGCCGCATCCCGACAAATATCTGGTGGGGCGATGTTGCTAAGAACTGGCAGCCATGGAACCGGGCTGGAACGGATGGTTCCAGAAATTATCCTCATGGAGAAATATAATTTGGAATCAACCAAGTGGACATGGGGGCTGCGGAACCATACTGGGGCACAGTATTCTGCAGTGGAATAGCATAATGCCAGAGATGATAATCGCAGTGTGGAAGCACTCGCACCCCATGAGGAGCTGGCCAGTCTTGCAATGATGTTATTCCTTGCGCCCACCTTTGCTGCAGTTTTTATGAGATGTTTGTGAAATGACAGAGTGCGATCGAGAGTAACGCCAAGATAGACTGGCTGGGCTTCATGCCGGATTCTCGTATCGCCAAGCTGCACATTAAGCTCACGCGAGGCCGAGGCATTGTGTACATGGAAAACAGATGATACTGTTTTTGCAGTGCTAGGGATTAGTCTCCATTTTTTACAGTAATCAGATATCAGAGACATGTCTTTCGTGAGTGTTTCCTCGAGGATGTCGAACTTGGATACCTGAGTTGCACAGCAGATGTCATCGGCGTAGATGAACTTCCTTGAAGAAGTTTCTGGGAGGTCATTGATGTAAATATTAAATAGCGTAGGAGCCAGAACAGAGCCCTGGGGGAGGCCACTTGAGACAAGTCTCCATCTGCTAGACTTGTCACCCAGATGCACCCGGAATCTTCTGTTTTGGAGAAGAAAAGATATAGTGTTGGCCACTAAGCATGATCTTCTCCAACCCTATCAATTTTATCCCAAAGGACACTATATCATCATTGCTGAATGATACTCTGTTAAGTATATGTCCCATAACTTTTTTATCCAGTCACCTGTTCATCATTTAGAGTGGAAAGGAATAAGGATAAAGAAAGGATTCTGAAGGCTTCAAGAGAAAAACAAAGAGTCACCTACAGAGAAAAACCCATAAGGTTAGTAGAAGACTTCTCCACACAAACACTACAGGCCAGAAGAGAATGGCAAGATATCTTCAGGTGCTCAATGAGAAAGCCTTTCAACCAAGAATATTGTATCCTGCTAGACTGTCATTCAGACTAGATGGAGGCATAAAAACCTTCTTTGACAAGCAAAGGTTGAAGGAATCAACTATCACCAAACCTGCTCTGAAATAAGTTCTTAAGGGTCTCCTATAGAAAATCAGATCACCATAAACATTCCATATCAGGACACTTTAAAAAGCTACAGTAATTGCATTAAAATATCTTCAATCTATAATATCAATAAATGTCAATTCACCTATTAAATGGCACAGAATAGGAAGATGGATCAGTAAACACAACCCAACCATATGTTGTCTGCTGGAATCCCATCTAACAAAACAAGACAAACACAGGCTCAGAGTTAAAGGATGGGAAGCTATCATACAAACCAATGGACCACAAAAAGGGGCAGGAACAGCTATCCTCATATCTGACATGATAGACCTTACAATAAAGAAAATTTTAAAAGATAAAGATTGATATTATTTAGTTCAGAGGATCAATCAATCAAGAGGACTTAACGATTATCAACATCTATGCACCCAAGGAGAGGCTCATCTAAATACATCAAACATCTCCTACAGCAATATATTAACAACAACATAGTAATAGTAAGGGACTTAATCACCCTGCTCTCACAACTTGACAGATCATTCAGGCAGATTATCAAAAAAAAAAAGAAATGAGGGAGATAAATGAAGAGATGGATAAACTAGAACTATTGGACATTTTCAGATTAAAAATGGTGTTTTCACCATTTTCAGCCCAACTTGGATGGAACTTGAAGAAATCATGTTAAGTGACATAAGTCAGAAACAGAAGGATAAATATGGGATGATTTAATTAACAGGAAGAAGTTGAAAAACAAGATCAGAAGAGAAAACACTAAGCAGAACTTCGACTGGAGTTGATGTATTGCACCAAATTAAAAGTCTCTGGGCTGGGTGGATGGGTGCGAATTCAGGTCCTAGAACAGGATGGCAGAGGACCTAGTAGGGGTTGTATTGTTGTGTGGAAAAATGAGAAATGTTATCAATGTACAAACTATTGTATTTACTGCCAACTGTAAAACATTAATCCCCCAATAAAGAAATTTAAAAAAAAAGTCTTGTGGTCAGGTAAGCTGCTCAATATACTTTCAACCGTAAATTTACAATATCTGTTTAGTATCACAACACATGGTCTAATCTGGAAAATGTTTTCTGAATTTTGAGAAGAGTATATGTTTTGCTGCATCTAGATGGAATAATTTATATGTATCTACTGTGTCTTCTGGTCTGATATGTCATGTAAGGTCAATGTTTCCTTATTGATTTTCTGTCTGGAAGGTGTATCCATCTGTGTAAGTGGTGTGCTAAAGTCCCATACTATTTTGTGTTGCTGTCATGTTGTCTGTCCCTTTAGGTCTTTCAACATTTGTTTTATACATTTTACTGAGCTTATGTTGGTTGTGTTGGGAAATATCCTATTCCTCTGGGTTCTTCTTGGGCTTGACAACTAATCAAAACATAGCCAGATAGGTTAACAAAGGAAAAGCTTCAATAGCATGCATGGGGACACTACAATGATTATGTAGTGTAAGGAAGATATTTTCAAGATGAAGTAAGGAATAGAGCAAAGGTTTCAGGATGCTAAGAAAGGAAATAAGGTCTCTTCATTAAGGAGTGGAACTTAGAAAGTGGAAAGAGAATGAAAATAAAGAGGGTCAATTCCTTCCCTTAGATTAAGAGAAAAAGGATGAATTAGAAAGTAACCAATTCCTCATGGGAAGAAGAATGTCTTTGACTTAGCTCCCAGTGCCTAGAGATTATATTCTCATCTCAAAATAATCTATATGGCAGAACAAGTTATTTTGAGGAGATTGATTCTGAAAATATTACATAGTTTTGATATGAACACCTTTGTGTGTCAAAAAAAAAAAAAAAAAGATGGTGATTACCAAAAAGAAAGGAGTAGATTTAAAGACATAAAAGGGACAGATTATTTGATGATAGATGGGAAACTAAATTTTGTGGACATCATAATGTAGCAAATAAAGACATTAGGCTGTACTGGGGAGAATTTGGGGCCAACAAATTTGTTCCCCCAAATATTTAAAGCTCGTCATGAATAATTCCAACAAAGAACTGAAAAGAAAGCATGATTTTCAGGAGTTTTAAACTTCATTTAAGAAAACTGAGAACATTCCCATGTTAGTCCAAAGAGAGAGAGAAAGATAAAGAGAAGAGTGCCTTTACTCACATATCCAGGCTCACCTAGGCCGAGGATGAGGGGGCAAACCATGCCCACAGGTCTAGCAAGCCCTGCCTTCACCTTTCCAGACTGCACCCACACATGCTACAACTCCCATTTCCTGTGCAGCGATTTCCTTCCCCCAGGCACACAGGTGTGCACGGAGTACATGTGTTCCAGTGGGATGCAGGAGTGTCTGTGCCCCCCTAGGTACTTCCTGTAACTTCTGACCTCCACAAGACTACAGGACTACAGGCAAGATAGCTCATGTGTAATGTGCCTGACTTGCCCATTTGTATGACCGAGGTTCAAGTGTAGCTTCCACTACATTAGAGGAAGTTCAGGTCCTTCAGAATTCAAGATAGCTTCCTCTTACCCCATCCATCTTTTCCTATCTGAAAAACTCAGCCTGTAGCAGTGAAGTCCAGGTGACAGACAAAAAAAAAAAAAGAAAAGAAAAAATCAGATAATAATGACTAACATTTATTTTTGTAGCAAATTAACAGTGTGATAACATTTTTAAAAATTTCTTAAAAAGTATTTTCAGTAAGTGTTGCTGAGGAATTATAGATTGCCTTTTCCTCTCATTTTATAAATTACCATAAATAGTAAATATCTTCCCTTTGCCCTGACAAATTTTTACACTCTTTTTCCAGTTTGGATTGACTTCCAACATTTTACTGTTTGTGTTTTCCTTGCTGAGAAATATCTCTGAGAGTTCCTTTAATATGAAAAAAAAAATGTTGGTGTTACCATTTCCTGAAGGGCATTAATATGTTTGACTTCACTAAATTCTTTCAAAAGCATATATAGATCCTTTCAGGGATAATGTCAACATTCCTTAAGGAAGTGATTTCATTCATATCTCAAATTAATAATAATTTAATAATTCAAGTCTCACTTGCATTACTTCCGGTAAAACTTCACTTTCTTTGATTCACTTCAGTCTGGAATTGCTCTTTCCCTAAAAGATTTCAATAGAAGAGTCAAGGGTAGATTGTAGACAGTATTTTTAAAGATTTCCTGGGTAATGCAAAAAGTTATTCTTGTCAAATCATAATCTCTATTCTGAATCAAAGAAAGGCATAATGATTGTTATGAGAAATTGGAATGCTTACATCAAAGGGATATATAACACAATGAGGGAATAAAAGAGAGAGAGAAAAAAAAAAAACTTTCCAAAAGAGAAGTCCATCAATGGACAATGTCTTACTCAGATGAATCAGACATGTAGTTGTTTGGCTAATAGGGGAATGCTTGTCACTACTATATGAATTTTCACAAATCAAAATCATGTAAGGTAGAACTGCTGGAGGGACTCAGCTATTGTTTAATTATAATGAATGATTAGTATCTCACCTGGTGATTTCAGAAGGCAAATTTTATTCAAAGACAGTCTGTCAAATGACTGCAGTTTTCCCCCTCCCCTCCTCCTCCTCCTCCTTCTTCTTCCTTCTTCTTCTTCTCCTTCTCCTTCTCCTTCTCCTTCTCCTTCTCCTTCTCCTTCTCCTTCTCCTTCTCCTTCTTCTTCTTCTTCTTCTTCTTCTTCTTCTTCTTCTTCTTCCTCTTCTTCTTTTTCTCCTCCTCCTCCTCCTCCTCCTCCTTCTTCTTCTTGGCCCCATCACCCGAAGAAGTAGTTCACTAACAATTCAAGCTGCTGAACTCAACAGTTAATATTTCAAAGAACATCCATATTTAGAAATATATATCATATATATTTAAGATATATATATATCATATATCATATATATTTTTGTTTGGGGTGATATATATATATATATATATCACCCCAAACAAAAAAATAGAGAATAGAAAAAATAATATAAAAAATCTAACAAGGATATCATATTAAATTTATCTCCCTCAAAATTTTGTTCATTCTTTCATTTCACAAAGGCATTTCCTTTCCACATACATTTGAAAGGAGAAGAAGAATCCCAAAGTTAATGAATTGTGAGTCCATTCACTGTCATTTTTCAGATAAATAAAGCATCACTTTAAAACATGAACTTGATGTATAGTTATATAATCTTCAGGTTTATATCATAATCAAAATTTTCTCTCTTTAAGTTCATCTGATCTATCTCTACTCTGATCTATCTCTACTATTTTTTTCTTTTCAGAAATAATCTGTAGAAAATTGCCGTAGGAAAATCATTAATTTTTAAGTTAATCAGCACACTAGATGTTCTCTACACACACACACACACACACACACACACACACACACATATATATATATATATATATATATATATTAGATGTATGTGATATATGCTATAATCCTTGCTGAAAAATTCATTCTTGCCCATGCTCATGTGATAAAAGCACATATTTTTAGTTATATTCATTAAGAGTAGGCAGAATTTAAAGGGAAAACATGCAGCCTTTAATGGATTTCTTAATTCAAAGGAAATATTCACAGTCTAATGATTATTCTATTTATTAATTTTTATGCCAAGAGAGACCATACAAATGAGTAGATATTCACTGGAAGAAATATTTTAAAAGCATAGATCTAACAAAAGATTGCAATACAGAATCTATCAAGAACTCCAACTTAATAAGGAAAGCAAATACATCAATCGATTGATAGATTAAAGAAAATAAAGTGACACTTCATTACATAAGATATTCAACTAGCTGATAACCAGAAGAGAAAGTGCTCCACTTGTTTATCATCATTGATATATAAATTGCAACCGCAATGATACTTGAGCAAGTGCGTGACTCAAATGAAAATGACTAAAGTGAGGTAATACTGCAAAACTCAAACTTTGTGGTAGAAGTAGAAAATTGTAGAATTGTGTTAGTAGAAATATCAGTTATTTCTTTTAAAACTAAAAATACAGTTAATTGAAAGTCTAGGAAATCTAATCCTAGGTTGTTATCTTAGAAAAAATTTGTATGTCCATAAAAAATGATTATGTAGAATAATAATCTCAACCTGAAGAAAAAAACAAAGGTTTCTGGCAGCTATATTTATCCTAGTTGAAATATTATTCCCATCACAGGAGAAGAAATATTTTAAAACTATAAAATATTTTAAAACTATAAAATATTTTAAAACTATAAAATTTTACTCAGCAACAAATTGAAAAATTATTGATAACCTGTAACATGGTTGACTCTTAAAAAGCTAATGTCATATGAAATGAACCTATGAAAATGTGTGTATGGTGTAACTGTATTTAGATGAGTATAAGTAAAGATTCCTTCTGTTTCAGCAACTTGTGACATGTCCACCATTTTCCACATAGCTACTAAATCATGTTTCAATTATAACTGGGATAGAAGTCATATCTTTTACAACACACATGGCTATAAAAGAGTCACTGCTAAAAAATAGCAGATGTGTGCCCATTTCTGTCAAAAGCAATTGTCCTATTTTCTGTAGCCATTTGTATAGTGCCATGTGAAAGATTTCACTTAAGTAATTGTCTCTTAAATTCTGGCTCATCAATTCTTTTTTCTGTGTTCCATAGCATAAAATCTAGATGAGCTTCCAACTTAAAGAAATACCCTATAATGATCCTTGCTCCATGCTCCCAGAGAGACAACAAATAGGAGAGCTTTCAAGGGAGGGAATGGGATATAGAACTCTGGTAGTGTGAACTGTGTGGAATAGTACCCCTTTTACTCTATGGTCTTGTCAATATTTTTTATTTTATAAATAATTTTTAAAGAATTTATTTATTTATTCATGAGAGAGATAGGAGAGAAGACAACAGACATCAGTCTGATATATGTGCTGCCGGTGATTGAACTCAGGACCTCTTGGCTGAGAATCCAATGCTTTATCCACTGTACCAACTCCAGGACTATTAAATATTTTTTTTTAAAAGAAATACTCTTTAGCCCCATACTCTGTCCTTCCATGTTTCTTTTCTTCATAGAATATTAAAATAACATGAAAGAGTTTCCTGTGTTGAAGTTCTCTCTTTAAAGTTCCTCCTTTAAAACAAAAAGTCCCCATCATTTTATTATTCTGGATGAATGGACTGAGAAAGTCAAAATTTGTTGTAGGAGTAACCAAAATTGTCCATTTGTTCTAACGTATAATGGTTTATGATACCCCATCTATATTTGAAAAGAAATTATTATACTTTCAGAGTATATAGAATACTTGTGAATATGTATTAAAATACACAGAACCTTGTAAATGTTTTATTTTATCATTTCATTTATTTTCTCTGAATTTATTACAAATATCGAAAATGTTTGAATTTGATCTTTTTCTATTTCTCTTTGGTTTCTATGAACTTCTGCTTTATTTGTTTTGAAACTATGCACATATGTCCATGACTGTTATATTAACTTGGAATAATGTCACTTTTACCAGTATGAAATATTTCCCTTTGCCACATATAAATCATTCACTTGCAATTTTTTTTTTGTCTGATGATAGCATTTCTTCAACTTCTTTCTTTTCATTAAAATTTTCTGGCAATATGTTATTCTACTCTTTTGCTTTCAATCTTTTGTATGCATTTTTAATTTCAAGTTTTGCTTTAGTGTAGTAAGTGAATTTGTTTTACGAAGTTTTAACAACTATGAATATCTGTATTCTTGAGCCACGAGAAAAATCACCTGGCTAGCACACTTACTTTGATATATGTGTGACTCAGGTTAAAAGTTGCAACTACTAATGCAATATTTGATAAGGTGTAAGGGGCATTACCAAATATTGAGCATTTACAAATAGATGCATTCAAAACAGTTTAGCTCAGGAACAAAGATACTATATATCTGAGATGGGGCTAGAGGGAGGTGGATGGGAGGGAACACAGTCATATATATATGAAACACTATCTCCCATCCCTCTCAATTCCTGTCTCTATCTAATTAATTATTAAAAATAAGACGGCACTTATCTTTATTTACATTCATAGACATCATATAGTTGTGTCTTATGTTTTATATTTTTAAATAAATGTAGAAAGGATATGCCTTCTGACTAAAGAATTCCTATGGTATTTTCAGTGTTTCATTTTTCTAAATAAAATATAAATTTCAAAAATTAAATAAAATTATCAATAAAATTATCTTTACTTAGACTTTTTTATATCTGGAGGTTTTTATTGGTGGTTACACCATCTTAATGTTCAAAAGATTTTTTTTTCTTAACTCAGTTGTGAAAATTTTATTTTATTTTGTATTTTTACTAGCGCCCTACTCAGCTCTGGCATATGGTGTTGTGAAAGACTAAGCCTGGGACCTTAGAGCCTCAGATATCAGAGTCTATTGCATAAACATTATCCTATATCCCCTACTCTGGAAAATTTTATCTTTGTAGGAATTCATCTGTTATAATTTTCTCACAAATAATTGTTCAGAGTACTGACTGATGATTTTACATGGTCAGTATAAATCACCATCTATGATACCAAAGTTCTGTGATTTTATCCCACCTCTTTATAACCTTCAGAGCTTTCAAAAAGCTAAATAATTCAATGGATTCACATTGAGAATAATTATAATATGTAAGAAATTACTCATAAATTAAATTAAGCAGTTAAACATTTTATCCTTTTTTATTAGTCATTTAACAGAGATTTACATAAGTGTAAAATATCAGGGGTATAATTAAAAAAGCCCTCAAGACAATTCTATTCCATATTTTAATGGAATCAATCTTATTGATCCCTTTCTCTGTGTTTTAATCTCTCTCTTATTATTATTATATATAAAACTTATTATTATAAGCTTTATTATTAGCTACTTATCAATGGTTTACAGAATTATAAGATTACAAGGCTATAGTCCCGTGTGTGTGTGTAGCACACGACATCCACCACCAAAGTTCTTAAGTCTCACATCCCTTTGTTAATCACCATAGTTTCCAGTGGATGTTATGAACACAAATAATTATTTATGATTTTAATTATTTACTAGGTATTGTATCTTATTTAATTCATTATCTTATGTATCTTATCTTGCATGTCATAATTGTAAAATTGCCTTCTTTGTTTTACAAAAGTATTTTTTGGTGAACAAAAGTTCTGTAAGAATACTTCAAGGAAGACAGAGACCCCAAATTTCATCTGCAATATTCTTGCCTTTAGGTTCATAATTAGTCAACAATTTGTTTGGCTTTATATCTTAACTCTTTTTCAGCCACTGGGTTCCAAATGCTACCATGATGCCAACTGGACTTCCTTGGGCAGATGGCCCCACTATTGTCTCCTGGAGGCCTGCCTCCCCAGACCCGTGCCCCACTAAAGAAAGAAAGAGACAGGCTGGGAGTATGGATCAACCTGTCAACACCCATGTTCAGTGGATAAGCAATTACAGAAGCCAAATCTTCCACCTTCTGCACCCCACAATGATCCTGGGTCCATACTCCCAGAAGGATAAATAACAGGAAAGTTATCAAGGTAAGGGATTGCATATGGAGTTCTGGTGGTGGGACTTGTGTGGAACTCTTATCCTATGGTTTTGTCAATATTTCCATTTTATAAGTAAAAATAAAAAAAAAGAATACTTCAAGAAAAAAAAAAAAGGAAAATCAACAAAATCATTCTATAAATTACATAAATCTAGGTGTGCTGGGGCTCACATGGAGTGACTACAGCCAGGAAGGTAAGCTGACCGGTTCCTCCTAACTAGTTCGAGGGCTCAGTGATATAGACAAGAGACACCCAGGATAATTCTGGTACAAACACTCCATTTATTCAGGGGTGGGCTTGGGTATATATAGAAAGTTAAACAAAGAACATTTTTCAAATACGTCAGAAATTACAGGTGTCTTAAAGGTCAGCTTGCCCGTATGGTAGGGGGCTGATATGACAAGAATTGATGAGATACATAAAGGTCAAGATAATTATTCCCCATGATGCAAACAGGTTAATTATCTAAAGGCATTTGAGAGAAGCATAGGGGTTAAACCAGTAGAGTGAGATAGAGAGAAGATAAACAAGGCTTGATGTGAATCATATATATCAAGGAACATAAGGAAATAGTATTTTGTGGCTTCACTGTCTGGTGTTGGGGAGGTGTTTGATGGAGTGTATTCTTTGTGATCAAAAGTGAGGTGGTTGTGTGAACTCTGGGTGACTATGTGAACTTTGAATGAACCTTAAAGCAGGCATCCATGTGGCCTGGTGCTGGCAGGGAGAAACTGTGAGATTTCTGTGAGGCTTGAGAGTCCAACAAGGGGAAACTGAGTCTGGGAGACTTTTCCCTCTTGGCTCATCTCCATATGGAGAGAGGCTAATAAGGGGGTGTCTTTCCAGACCTCCATCCAAGAATGGGGGGAGTTTTCCCTAAGCTCTACCAAGCTTTCACATAGTGCCACATAGGTGCAATGGGAAAACTTAAAATCAATCCAATTTTTTTTTTTTATTCTTCCATCTGTGATGGTAGAGTTGATAGTGGTGATGGAAGAGTGTCTGTGTGTGTCTGTCTGTCTGTGTGTATGTGTGTGAAACTGTTTGCTTCTACGTGGAGATGCCAGTGCCTAAAACAATCATTTTAAAAGCTCACATTTGTTTTAAACAGTATTTTGAAACCCTACAGTATGCTATATGATTTTCTGACATAATAATTAGGCCCAATCTTTACAGCATAGGTCTTGAGGGCATTCATATGCTGTTATAATCACAGTTAATTGAAAATTCTTCCCTGCCTGGCTAATAATTTAGTCTTCCAAATCTCAATTAACTGGATAGATTTTAAATGTTACCCTAACATCTGGCAAAAGTTTCTAAGAATCAATGGTAATATATTTTACTTGATGACTAGTTTATGAAATATCAGCACCACATATACAGAAATAATATATTCAAGGAATGTTCAATTAGTGTATCAAAATGGTATTCTTACAATTAACTAGATATCAGTAATAATGCATGTAGAGTCAGTCCAGACGTAGCACAGCAGGTTAAGCTCACATGCGCAAAGTGCAAGGACTGGCCTAAGGAACCTGGTTCGAGCCCCTGGCTCCTCACCTGCAAGGGAGTTGATTCATAGGCGGTCAAGCAAGTATGCAGGTGTCTTTTTTTCTCTCCTCCTCTCTATCTTCCCCTCCTCTCTCCATTTCTCTCTGTCCTATCCAACAATGACAACATCAACAACAACAGTAATAACTACAACAACAATAAAAAGCAATAAGGGCAACAAAAGGGAAAATAAATATTTAAAAAGTTAAAAAGGAAAAAAAAATGCATGTAGAGCACAAGCATATTTTATCATGTTTTCTTCCACTAGGTTATAGCAGCTGTATCCGGGTCCTCCCAAATATCAGAGAGAATACAAGTGCAGGTAGTTACATTTTCAGTAATATTGACTTGTAGCTCCCCTCAACATAACTTACTAGCTCATTAACACTTCAAGATGGAATCATTTTCAGAATAGCTAGCTTCAGTGAGCACAGAACAGGTAGAAGTACAAATGAATCTGTTCTAAAACACAGTTTTATTCTCACTGCAAAGCTGATGCATGTTCATTTAAGGATACTTAGAGAATATTTAAAAAATAAACTAGTAATAGAAGTTTTCTATACATTAACTACCTAAGATTACTATGCTGAACATTTGGGTATATATACCCATTTTTATTTATGTGTATATAAAACGTATGCAGTTTAGAAATTTAATATCACTACTTGGAGGTGCAGACATTTGATTTTTATCTATATTGTTAGACTCACCCGCTAGTTTTCCTTCTCATACTTGTAGTGGAAAATAACCTTGAATTTTCCACATAAAGATGATGGAACTTCTTCTCATTTAATATAATCATTACTGGATTATCTCAATAGCATTATTTTAAAATTTCAGCTGCTTCCTTTTTTCTTTTTTTAATTTTTTATATTTATTTATTCCCTTTTGTTGTCCTTGTTGTTTTATTGTAGTTATTATTGATGTCGTCGCTGTTGGATAGGACAGAGAGAAATGGAGAGAGGAGGGGAATATAGAGAAGGGGAGAGAAAGACACCTGTAGACATGCTTCACCTGGGGCTCTAACCTGGATCCTTGCGCCAGTCCTTGCCAGGGTCCTTGAGCTTTGTGTCACGTGAGCTTAACCCTGCTCTACTGCCCCACTCCCAGTTACTTCCTTTCTTTTTCTCCTTCCTCTCTATATTCAGATGCTACTATAGTTTGAATATTTGGGTCTTTCTGTAGTTCCTATGTTGAAACCTAATACCTCAATATCATGATAGTAAGAACTTTACATCTGAGATAATAAGGACATGAGGGTGGAATCCTCATGAAAAAGATTAGTGCTTTTGTAAGAGTAACCCCCATAGTTCCCTATTGCCAACTACCATGAGAGGCTATGGCTTCCACTGAAAGAGGGCCTTCATCTCACCTTACCAATACTTTGATTTTAGACTTCCAACCTCCAGATTTGTGAGAAATGGCTTTTTGACGTGTATAAATCACTCAGTCTATAGTCTTTTGTTATATCAGCCCTAGAAGACTAATACAGGTGGCATGGTGGGGAAGGCCTTCTTTATAGACTTGGCTCATATCTAAGAGGCATTAATAGGTATGGCATCTGGGTATGAGTGTTTAGTCCTGATGTCTCTGCTGACAATGCTCTTGTCATAGGGGATGCATGGTAGCTGCCCCTGCAGAATCCTATGATGTAAAATTTAGTTGCTATTTGGTGTCACCCTAACTTTTTCAGATCCTATTTTGGGCACTTCACTAATAGAGGAACAAATGATTTTGATGGCAAACAGGACACAGGTACTTTCTTTTCTTTTTTATTTTTTAATATATGCATTTATTATTAGATAGAGACAAAGAGAAATTCAGAGGGGAGGGGGAGACAGAGAGTGAAGGAGACAGACATTTGCAGCCCTGCTTTAACACCTGTGAAACTTTTTCCCTGCAGGTAGGGACTGTGGGCTTGAATTTGGGTCCTTGCTCAACTCCCCTGATAGGCTACATGGTGACTGTTTTATTTCTTTATTTCTTTCTTTATTTTTTAAGGAAGGATAAATTAACAAAACCATAGGGTAGGAGCAGTACAACTCCACACAATTCCCACCACCCAATCTCCATATCCCATCCCCTCCCCTGATAGCTTTCCCATTCTCTATCCCTCTGGAAGCATGGACCCAGGGTTGTTGTGGGTTGCAGAAGGTGGAAGGTCTGTTTTATTTCTACATGTTAAAAGTTTACTAGTTATTCCTCTCTCTCTCTCTCTAATGGTAAACCCCTATCACATAAGTTGGTGAACACTCTAGGAATCAGTGACATGAATACTTACGGTCATTGGAGTGTTAACAAACAGGCTTCTTCCTCTTACTATACTTGCTGGGACTGCTATGTGAATAAACCCCAATCAAGATGAGAAGCCAGTTATAGAGAACTGAGCTGCAGCAGACACTAAACAGTCAATTACCAGGCACGTGATGAGGCCATCTGAGAACAAATAGCACTCAGCAATCATCTGTCCACTGATTAGAGAATATACAGATGATTGCAGATGAAAGAGTACAGACAGTGGATACAAAAACAAACAGCTAAACCACAGAAACAAAAGCTAAATGAATGGTGGTTGTTGTAAATCATTTAGTGGTAGGGTGGTTATATATGAAGATAACTGTCATAGTCAGCAAGCTCTTCTATAGATTCTCTTTCTATCTCAAGCTTCGATGCCACCATTTTCATATTCTACTTTGCTCATTCTGTGGGTTGCCAGCCTCTCACTAGAATTCCATGTAGAGCTGGTTTGATTTAAGAGAATCAAGTAGTTTATTCTCTAATCTGGGATACTTTTGAGAGTAAAAAGTTATGTTATACAATAGTAGATGAATAATAGGAGAAAACCAGAACTGTCAAAAAAAAATGGAGTTATAATAGGTTTTTACAGATATAAGTGAATCATTTGTTGGATTTTCTTCAAGAATTTTTCCTGGAAAAAAAAAGAAATTTATATTCTACATTACCATGCATGCCCTTAGGGTTTGTCTTCATCCATTTAGGCTTCTATCACTAATAATCATATGATAAATAACTTAAGTAATAGAAATTTATTTTAAAAAAACATACATTTATTCCTCGTAGTTCTTATGTCTGGAGGGATTCCAGGTGAGAATATTAACACAGTTGCACTCAGGTGAGAGCTCTCATTTTAGTTTACAAATCAGCTGTTATTGTACTATTAGTCACATGACAGAGATAAGAAAAAGTGAAAGCAAGCTTCACTTCTGTTTTTCCTCTCTCTTTTCTTTGTCATTAATATGAATTCACCATTCCAGGGCAGTTGTTTAGATAGATAGTTGATAGATGCATATAGATTATTTGTTGACAAATAGAACATGCATAGAAAGTATTTTCTGTACTCTCTTAAATTCCCTGGTAAGATACATGGTGTTTTTCTTCCCCATGGCAAAGATTTACTAGTTCTTCCTTTCTATCAACCACTTATTACATAACTTGCTACAATTTATGAGCTAATTCTGGACCCAGAGAGAGAGAGAAAAGGAAAGATACCATAGAACTGACTCTTCCTTCAATGACCATGCTACCATGTGGTATACTGGGGTGTCCTTCCTTCCTTCCTTCCTTCCTTCCTTCCTTCCTTCCTTCCTTCCTTCCTTCCTTCCTCCCTCCCTCCCTTCCTTCTTTCATTTATTTATATCTTTCTTTCTTTCTTTTCTTAAAATATTGGTCCTATCATGAAGGTACTGTCTTCATAAACCAATAGCTAAAAGTCTCACCTTCAACAATATCACACTGAGGATTGTTTCAATACAAATACTTGAGAAGATACAAACTCAGTCCATAGCAAAATTCAAGACCATAAAGAGGCAGGGCCTAAATTCTGCCATATATATGTATCTATAATCTTCATTTCCCTATTCTGATTCTTTTCTTTCTACTACCCATGCTGCTGTGAGGTGAATGGCAAGTTCTTTGGGTCTTTAGATTCAGACAGCCTGCACACAATCAGCCAGCCCTACTGTGCACTGGTTGCATGCAGGAGTGTTCAAGTTATCTCATATCTCTATTTCAGTTTCCTCATCTAGAAAATATCAACAATAATATGGCAGAATTAGTTAAGAGGAACTCAACAGCTTGATATATGAAGTATACTGGTAGTAGTTCATTTCACAAAGTTTGGAACTCTATAGTTAATATTAAATCCTGATTTGCATCCATCCATATTCTTGCATGCACAGGTATAAGTCCTCAAGACTCCGGCTTTTCATAGGACAACTCACAGAGAAAAAATTATTGCCTTTATCCTAGAAATCACATACCAAATGTTTTTTTCTTTTACAGACTATTTCTTTGGCAATTGAATTTGATCACTTCACCCTTGCCTCTCTAGAACACTAAGTATCCACTTGTAACTGAGATGAGCAGAAAAGGTATAGGGACTAAATTACAGTTATCAGGAATAGAAAACAATATCAATTATATTTCAAAATATTATCCCATTATAGACATAGTTTCACAAAAGTGTGATTATTCTCTACATAATCATAATAAGCTCTTTTGATATTTTATACAATAAGTAATATAATGTATAATAATTATAGAAGGATAATGGAATTTATGTTTCCAATTTTTAACATATAACATTTCTCTGATATAAATATTTTATGAATTATCATTCATAGCAAAATTGTAGAAAGTATCTGCAGTGTGAATTTGAAATAACTGCAACAGTACTTACTCTACATGGTTGTCTTTCTGCATGTGTGTCCTTAGTTGAGTTGACTTTGTACCCATAGCTATTATGTTTCTGAAAGAGAAGAGACAGTAGAAATGAGCTTTCTGAATTGTTGGGATCTGGAACACTTGACCTACCCTCAACAACAATGAGACTTTCCTAATGTTGTCTGACTTGAAACCAAGGAATATTTCAAATGTCTATGGACATTCTTTATAAGATTACATGTTATTTGTGACTATAGAGTCTTCATAAATTGTAATGCAAACTAATAATATAAAACGGAACTGGAAAAGTTTTCCTGTAAAGGGTCAAGTAATAAATATTTTAGGATTTATAGACAACATGGTCTCTTGTGCAATTACTCAACTCTGGATAGCAGTTATGGACAAAATACAACTGAAAGAGGGTGGCTGTGTTAAAAAAAAAAACTATTATACTGACAATATTGCAAATTTAAACTGCAGTCATGTTTTGCCTATACCTATTGTAAAATAACTACCTTTTAAATGTATGGGTCTATCCAAGTGGGCCTCATTTTCCATATAATGTACTGTGAGTGCTTATGTACACCACTCAGGAAACTCAGGATCAAAAACTGTAGTCAGTTTAAATTATATTTTACTAATATTATATGGTTAATCTCTTCTGAGAAATGTAGTACTTAATCTAATCTGATGTGTGTGTGTGTGTGTGTGTGTGTGTGTGTGTGTGTGTGTGTGTGTGTGAATAATGTGTGTTTATGTGTATGAGAGAGAGAATTTCTGTAACAATGAGTAATGTTAAACCTAGAATAGATATACATTAAAACATATCAACAAATACAATCATTAGCATTATAGGAAAACATACATGTCCTCCATAACAAAAACATAATGCAAATGTACTGATGTCCTATCTTAACAAATATGAGTTATTTTTATAAAAACAACTTCATCCACCCATGTTGAGCAAGGAAGCAATTACAGAAGCCAGACCTTCCACCTTCTGTACCCCATAATGACCTTGGGTCCATACTACCAGAGGGTTAAAGAATGGGAAAGCTATCAGGCAAGGAGATGGTATATGGAGTTCTGGTGGTGGGAATTATGTGGAGTTGTACCCTACCCCTCTTATCCTATGGTTTTGTCAGTGTTTTCTTTCTTTCTTTTTTTTTTTTTTACCAGAGTTCTGCTCAGCTCTGGCTTGTGGTGGTATTGGTATGAGGGATTGAACCTGGGACTTGGGAGCCTCAGGCATGAAAGTCTCTTTGCATAACCATTATGCTAAACCCCCACCCTCAGTGTTTCCTTTTTATAAATAAAATTTGAAAAAAAAAAAAAAAACTTTATCTTTCTGCTTCAACTTCCAGTGTAGTTGAAGCCTTTATCCACTTATTTGCTTAGATTACAATAAGAATTGGGCCAAGATATCCAGGAGAAAGCACAAGTTATCATATGAAAGGAACCTGGTATAAACCCCTGATCTTTACCAAAAGGGGGGAATCTTCATGAGTTGTGAAGCAGTACTAAAGGTGTCTTTCTATCTCTTTATCTGCTATCTATACCTTACTTCTTAATTCTCTCTGTCCTATTAAGTAAAAAAAAAGAAACAAGAAAAAAAGATGTAATGGCCACTGAGGGCACTGAATTTCTTATACAGACACCGAGCCCTAGTGATAACTCTGAGGGCACTAACAAATAAATAAAAATAATAATAAAAAAAATAGGTTCAGACTAGCACATTTCCTCTTGGATTGACTGAGTCATAGGTTTGATTGAAAATTACTGATGCCACCTCTCTCTACCCTCCCTGAAGATGACTTCACATTTATCATATTCCATCGAGGAGGCAGTTAAAACTTATTAAAAGGAAGTTCAAGGACCTGGTGAGTCATGAATAAGAAAGTGGAGAAATAACAGACATCCATTTTAATTTTTTTCATACTAAATATGAAAACATGGGGTGAGAGAAAGTTAAGTGCCAAACCAGTCAACTAACTTTTCTCTATAACATTTTGTGGCATGTGACCTTGACTAAGTAATGCAAGAATGAACATCATTTTTATCCTACACTAAAAAAAGGCTTTCTTATTTATTTTCATTCAAGAATTAACCTCCCAACTGACCCACCTATTCTTGCCAGTCAAATTAGTAGGGACTATAGTAGTTAGTAAAAACAAATTCAATTATTCAAGAAGAGTTTTTGTTTCCTGGCCTTATTGGAAAACAAAGACTGTGGTGGATGGATTACTTTGGAAAGCAGCAAAATAGGTAATTCCCCTTTATAGAGCTACTTGAAACCCAAGAGGTGGTTTCAATTATTTACTTAATATGTATATCTCATGTGTTAACCAGTGACAGTACAAAACAGCAAAGGAATAATGGAATTTCTCATTCAATGTGGCTCTGTTATATACAAGGCAGAGATGTGCTCTTCACACTAAAGCAGACAATGAATACATATTGTGCTACACACAAGATTTAAAAATAGAAATGTGTGGGTAGCCAAGTATCTGCTATGACAGAGATATGATCTACTAATTATCTGCAACACATTTTGGGTCCCACGACTGCTACCCCAATCTTTTTACAATTCACTAGAGGGTGATTTTGGCAGGTTGTCAGCAGACAAACAGGGAAATGAGTAGAGAAACATTAATAAAGGTTGAAAACAACAGTTTTTTATGCTTTGAGCTCATCATTCAAATATAACAAAAACTGTAAGATGAGAAATAGGGACAATAGGCTGAGAAGACAAGCAAAAAAGAAGCAAACCTTTAAATGACTGTAAAGTCACATTTGTGAACCTCTTGTCAAATAAGTTGGTTGCAGCTTTTTTCCTTTTTTGAAGGTGCCTTACATTTTTCCATTTATAGAAAATCAACCAATGAAGTTAAATATCTCTTGATAGTGAAATACCCTATTCGTAACTGCATCAAAATCTTTGTCCATTTTAGCATAAAAATATCAACACAGTACTAAGTTTCCCTAAAAAGAAAATTATAGGAGTTATATAGATGTTCAGGAACTAGAGTATAACATGGAAACTAAATTTTCTTTTTAAAAAATTTTTACTAGTGATTTAATAGTGATTTACAAACTTATGAGACAACAGCAGGAATATAATTCCACACCACTCCTACCACCAGAATTCTGTATCCCCATTCCTCCACTGAAAACTGCAGTGGTTCTCCTAAGATCACAGGTATAGGTTGACTATTACTTCTATAACTGTAATTATATATAATTGCCCATTTTTATATGGTCTTCTCTTCTTTTCCTTTCTTTTTTAATTAGTTATTTAATATTGATTTACAAAATTACATGTCAGCAGGGGTATAATTCCACATTGTTTCCACCACCAGAGTTCTGAATCCCCAGTCCCTTCATTGAAAACCATCTTAACTCTCTCAAGGTTGCAGACATGGGTTCATTATAATCACTACAAATATCTGTCTATATTTGTACATAATTGTCCCCTTTTTCTTTCAGGTCAGGTCTTTTTTTCCCCTCCAAGCCACTCATGACCCTATTACTACATCCAAGAGTTTCTCCCTTTTCCTTCTCTCTCCTGATGGAGCTGGAGTTCAGAGCCCTCTTGTGCTCTTTCTCCTATCACTTCTCTCCTACTGGAAGTATGTATCAAAATTATTTTGGGGATGCAGAAGTTAGGAGTTCTGGCTTCTGTAATTGCTTCTCCACTGGACTTAGGTGTTGGAGGTGGATACATATCCCCAGCCCATTTCTATCTTTCCCTAAGTGAGGTAGAGCTCTGGAGAGGTGAGGTTCCAAGACACACTGGTGAGGCCATCTGCCTAGAGAAGTAAGGATGAATCATGATAGATTCTGCAGATGGGTGTCTGAGACTGCAGGTGTTCTAGTTGTAGCTGATGAATTCTATTTGGGTCTCTTGTATTTACTTGCTGTTTTGGGAGGAGAACTGATCCAATCACTATTATTCCATGGACACATCTCCAGGAACTCTGAAACTAAATTTTCTATAATGAAAACAAGATACATTTCCCAAAGTTACTCATTTTCCTTCACTGATTGATGCTCATTTCTAGATTTTTTAATATAGTATATGCAAAAAATATTTATTATGTGAATGCTTGTTCAGTATGTTAGAACTATATATTTGCTGAATAAAATACCAATATTAGGAAATTGTGAATGTTAGATACAGCTCATGCAGCTGCTTAAGTTTAGAAGAATATGTTGATCAAGGGGCAACAGGAAGAAGAGAAGCAGAACAAAACAATAGAAGTGAACTTTCATTTCTTCTATTTACCTGTTTTGTGACTTTGATCGTGTTGTTAACTGATAAGAAACTCAAATTTGTTGTTTGTGAAACAGAATTTATATTGTCTCCTTTGAAATGTGTTACCTACAATACAGTGATGGCAATGTTAACATCAGTGAGACACTCATATCACTGCTGAGTACAATATAAGCTTATTTATTTATTTATTTATTTATTTATTTATTTATTCCCTTTTGTTGCCCTTGTTTTATTGTTGTAGTTATTGTTGTTGTTATTGATGTCATCGTTGTTGGCTGGGATAGAGAGAAATGGAGAGAGGAGGAAAAGACAGGGGGAGAGAAAGACACCTGCAGACCTGCTTCAGCGTTTGTGAAGTGACTTGCCCTGCAGGTGGGGTGTGGGGGGCTCGAACCCAGATCCTTGAGCCGGACCTAGCACTTTGAGCCACCTGCACTTAACCTGCTGCGTTACCGTAAGTTGAAATTTTATTTATTTATTTATTTATTTATTTATTTATTTATGCATTTATTTATTTATTTAAGAAAGGATAAATTAACAAAACCATAGGGTAGGAGGGGTACAACTCCTCACAATTCCCACCACCCAATCTCCATATCCCACCCCCTCCTCTGATAACTTTCCCATTCTCTATCCCTCTGGGAGCATGGATCCAGGGTCATTGTGGGTTGTAGAAGGTGGAAGGTCTGGCTTCTGTAATTGCTTCCCTGCTGAACATGGGCGTTGACTGGTCGGTCCATACTCCCAGTCTGCCTCTCTCTTTCCCTAGTAGGGTGTGTCTCTGGGGAAGCTGAGCTCCAGGACACATTGGTGGGGTCTTCAGTCCAGGGAAGCCTGGCCGGCATCCTGATGACATCTGGAGCCTGGTGACTGAAAAGAGAGTTAACATACAAAGCCAAACAAATTGTTGAGCAATCATGGACCCAAAGCTTGGAATAGTGGAGAGGAAGTGTTAGGGAGATACTCACTGCAAAATCTAGTGTACTTCTGCTTTCAGGTATATATTTTGCAGTAGTTTATGGATACGTGTGAGCATATGCTCTTTCTCACAGAAACTGGTGTATATCTAGGTTTTGGGAGAAGGCTCTCTTCAATAAATGGTGCTAGAAAAACTGGGTTGTAACATGCAGAAGAATGAAATTGAACCACTTTATCTCACTAGAAACAAAAATCAACTCCAAATGGATCAAAGACCTGGATGTCAGACCAGAAACAATCAAATACTTAGAGGAAAACACTGGTAAAACAGTTTCCCACCTACACCTCAAGAACATCTTTGATGAATCAAACCCAATTGCACATAAGTTGAAATTTTAGAAGGACAAATAAAAGTACAAAAGTTACAATACTGTAGAGTATGTGATAATTTCTTTATCTTATGAATGGAATGATTAGGGCTTAACTATATACAGTATATTGAAATCAGACACACATACTTACATCCCCTTGTGCCCAAATACAAGAATATTATTAGACTTTGTACCTAGGTGTGTCAGTGCTGGATAACTGACACTTTTCTAAACTAGTAGGTGTCTTCAGATCATCTGACTCTGTGAACTTTTTTTTTTTCCTGGAGACACAATAAAATCACTAAGTGGCAAGGCTTTATCTAACTCTTCTGCCTTTTGGGCCATATTCTAGACAGTATATCACCTCCCTACCCCCCTACCTGCACAGGTATTTGTCTTTATGCTCAGGATGGCTTATAAACATATCCCCTCACTATCTAATAAAAAAGAGTCTATTGAGTCATAATTAATTTTTATTAACTTTATTTATTTATTGGATAGAAACATCCAGAAATCGAGAGGGAAGGGGGAGATAGAGAGGGACAGAGACACTTGCAGCCCTGCTTCAGCACTCACCAAGCTTTCCTCCTGCAGGTGGAGACTGGGGGCTCAAACCCAGGTCCTTGTGCACTGTAATATGTGCACTCAACCAGACACACCACCACTCAGCCCCTCTTTTTTTTTCTCTTTTCTTTTTGTTCCAGAGCATTGCTCGGCTCTGGTTTATGGTGGTGCAAGGGATTAAATCTGAGACAGTGGAGCCTCAGGCATGAAAGTCTCTTTGTATAACTATTATCCTATCACCTCTACCCCTTCAAGTTGTAGACTTGATATTTCTACAAGCTTGCAGAAACTCAAGGCTGAGATCTCCTGACTTGAGCAGTGCTTTATTTTAATTTTATCATTTATTTATTATGGATAGAGACAGAGAGAAATTAAAAGGGGAAGGGGAGTTAGGGGAGAGAAAGAGAGAAATCTGCAAAACTGCTTCACAACTCATGAAGCTTCCCCACTGCAAGTGAGGAAACTGGGACTTGAATCCTGGTCCTTGTGATGGTAACAGTTATGCTTAACTAGATGTGCCAGTGCCCAGTTCCTAGGTGTGTTTTTTGTTGTTTGCTTGTTTTGCTTGGCGTTATCTGGGCTTTGGCAATCTGAAATTATTTTATCAGATAGAAAAAGAGAGAGAGAAACAGAGGGAAATACACCATAGTAATGAAGCCTTCTCCGTTAAAGTGGAGGCCAGGCGTGTATGGGAAAGCAGACCCACTATCTAGGTGATCTATTTTGCTAGTCACTGAACTGTTTCTTAGTGTCTTAAATGCTGGGGCTATCACTCATTTTTCATCTCTCTATTCCCTCCTTATCTTTAGCCTTCTATTTAAATATAGATAGAAAGGCAGAGAGAGAGAGAGAGAGAGAGAGAGAGTAGTGCAAGAGACCACAGCATCAAAGCTGCCTTCAGTGAATTGGGGGCCAGGCTCTAACCTGGGTCGTGCACACACCAAAGCAGCACTCTATCCAAGTGAGCTATTTTAGCCTTGCTTGTTTTGGGCTCAGTGAATTTCTTCCTTGGCTTTGAAAGTGGTGAAGCAGTGTTGCAAGTGTACCTCTGTCTCTCTCCCTTTCCCTTCTCGATTTCTGGAGTGACCTTCAGAGAACTACTGAAGTTTCCAATGGAGAAGATGGGACACAGAACACTGGTGGTGGGAACTGCATGGAATTATGCTCCTATTACTTCACAATTTTTTAAATAAAAATTAAATCAATCAATATTAAATATCAAATTAATAAATAATATGACAAAAGAGAAACAACAGTGATCTCCTATCACCTATGACATCAGTTTTAAGATTTGAAGCCTCCTTTAACTAGCCTTCAACCTTCTTAGATACCACCATGTCTCAAAATTATTCCATCTGCTTTGTTATCCCAACAAGTCTAGTCAAAGTCAACTCTGCTAATTGATTTATACTGATTTCCTAGGAATAAAGACCTGCCTATGTCATATGGAATTATCCAATTCTATCCAGTCATCAAATTCCAGCTAAGGAAAGTTTGTATCATAGAGTTGACTCTTCCCATCTAACCTTCACAGAGAGAAATTCTAAAACAATTTTAGTTAGGAAAGCAACACAGGAAAAAAAAAGATATATTTTTAGTTAAATGAGTGAAGATTAAACTTTTGGTTCATCTGTGCTTTTTGGCATTCTTCAGGTCTCAATAAACAGACAACCATCTTCAGCACCATCCACAAATTAAGCCTGGGCTATATGAAATCCATTAAAGCAAATCTTTACACAATCAGAGTCTAGTTCCTGGAAAAAAAATTCTCTATGTATTTTAATTGTTTTGTGCTCTCATGACTTTATTTTTTGTGGTAGTAAGAATTTGTAATGCTATATATTTTAGGCATACAGTTTCACACCTCAACAACTTATATTTTTTATTATTTTAATGTCAAAGTACTTTCTTCACACCAGCTTTCATATAAAAAGTAAGTGTAATTGCATAAGTTCATAAGAAATAAATTACTTCTATAATAAAGCTAAAGAAGGTCCAGAGCTCTTAGTAGAAAGAAAACAAATACATGTCAGCAGAAATTATAAAGCTACAGAAAGTACATGGAAAAAATAATGAATTTTCTTTTATCCTAAAAAGTTTTCTCTGACAACTTTGTTTTGTAACTAGGTACAAAAATTCTTTAATTTTTATTATATATAATCACATTAAAAGGTTATTATATTGCTAATAATTATTAATTTTAAAATTACAATGTAATATTGCTATGGCGAAAATGGGAAGCATAAAAATAAAAGAATATTAATAGGTTACAAAAGCATGCTAATTTAGAAAGCATTTGCTAAGGATGATTCCATCCATATAGAGGACACATTACCTACAGCACGAGTAGAAATACAGGATATGTATTCAACAGTATTACCTCAAACATGGCAAGTGAAATTTAAATATCACTTTTTGTTTGTTTGATAAGCCGGACCTTTGCACATGCACAATCCCATCATCTAATTTTTGAGAGAGAGGCAGCCAGACCCCTGCATCAGAGTTGCCTTTCTTGATGTGGGTTCATATGTGGTGTTAGGGCTCCAACCTGGATCCTGTGAATGGCAATACAAGAGCCATCCCCACTGAGTTATTGATTTACTGACCAAAGTCTACTTATTGTAGCAGCTGACTACCTTCCTAAAGGCAATGGCTCTCTGCCTGTGTATTCTACCAACTACACCTAAGCTGCCAGTGCTCTCTGGTCACCTGCAATATGGCTGGTTCCAACAGGCTAGTACTATAAGGAAATTCAACACTGGAATTTAAATTTTTGTGAAAACATTACAGTATCTCAATATTTTTGTGTCCAAGTGACAACATTGTTTACTTACTAGAGAACAGGACTTCTCTGTCTGAAATTTTAGTTTGATCATTTGTATCCCATGTACTCAGGCAGTGCTCTGACTTCTTGTTTTCTCTATCTTGTGTGATTCTAAACTATATGAACTAAAATAAATCTTTAAAAGCATACAATGTATCTATCTCCTCTACTTTTGTTAGAATGGAAACTACAAAATACAGTAATGAATATGTGATTTGACTTGGATTTCTGTTAGACAGCCCTTGTCTTCACAAACAAGTAGAATTTTGATAATTTCATTTATGTGAACACAGGAATGTATTCCAGAATACATTAAGATAACTGTTTTTGCTATAATTATTTATTATCAGTCAACAAAAATAGCTATTTTTTTAATTCTAGAAAATTTCCTTAAAAATCATTTTCCGTTATGCTCAACAAAGCTTTTGTTTTTCCAGCTGACATTTTTAATGTTGTCTATGCCATGTAGAATGAATAAAATTCACTTTTCTCATACACTGTCACCATGACCCGTATTCAATTCACCTCTAACTGTATCATGTGATTCTCTTTCATTCTGATTTCATAAGTCCACATTGATGGTCTGAACTGGGTTTCAAATGTCTATTAAAGTTTCTCAAATTTAACATGTAAGAGAAATAACATGATAGAACAAAAATGCTTATACAAAGAACAGAAAATAATAATACATGGAGTCAGTGACATCAACAAATCACTTATTTAGCAGAGTGACATCCAATGTTAATTTTTTAATTTAAAATGGTAGTTACATCTACATTTGATTTGTTACTCTGTTTTTGTGAGTTTATTTATCCTAGTCATAAGCTGAAGTTATATGAAACAGAATCAGCTGGGGTCAAGTAGTGATGTGCTTAGTAAAAACCACACAAGGAATCTAGTTCAAGAGCCTGATCCATATTTCCAGGGAAAAATCTTTAGGAATTAATGCCACAGGTGTATCTCTTCATAAATTTTATCTCCCCCTTTGCTCTCAAATTGACCACCAGGAACAATGGACTCATCATGCATGCACTGAATCCCAGTGACAAAACTGTATGAGAAAGAGAGAGAGAGAGAGACACACACACAGAGAGAGAGAGAGAGAGAGAGAGAGAGAGAGAGAGAGAGATGCAAAAATAAATAAATAAAGGAATTAGTTCTTACTCTTTACATGTTTCTTCCTCTAAACTCCTTAAAACTATTACTATTAATGTTTATCAGTCGTTTGCCACATGATTACCAACTGTTTGCCATATTGTTATCTCTACCAGTTGTTTGTACTTAGTAAAAGACATCCCTCCTTTAGGTCATTACAAGTGTACTTAGAACTGCAACTACACTTAACAAATTATGGTATGAATATACTCATCAGAAGCTTAGTACTTGGTAGAGAGCATTTTATATAGTAGACAATCAATAGATGCACATTGCTTGGTGCATCTATTCTTGGGCTTGTCTCTCTTTACTGAGTCTGTAAGACGGAGATTAATTTTTTTTTTTTATGCAGCAAGAAAAAGATGTGTTAATTCTTTCAGGAGTTAACAATTGACCATGCTGATTATTGACAATGTTCCATAGGGACCCCTTGACCAAATGCAGAAAGGAGAAGTCAGGTTATGCAGACCTCTATCCCAAATTCTACAATGTCTGTACAAGCTCTGGGGCCTGAAATATATTTTTCTAGATTACAGGTCATAGCACTTTACAGACTAAGTTGTATTTACCTTTATGGTGCTCTCTGGCTGTTGAGAAGGGGCTAATGCTTAGTCCATTTCCCTCTATTGCCACGGGGAAAAATATAAGCAAAGAGAGTCTGAATCATTTATACAGCTCAGTACCATAAGGCAACGAAAGAGGCAGGTGCAGGTCTCAGATGGTTGTCTAAGTCCAAATTCCACGCTCTATCTGCTAGATAATCCTGCCTTTCCTCTCAATAGAATATTTCCCTAGATAGTTCCTGAAACATTTATAGCAGAAGCCTGCAGAGTGACTGTTATAGAAGTTTGTGGAAAACTTCCAGGCATCTAAAAATGTAAGAAACGGCCACATTTCACTTTGGGTATTCACATTTGAGAAATGATTTTTTTTCTTTCCCTCAAATATTCAAAAGTTTGATCTAAGGCAAAAGTTTTACTATTCCTTCCTAAACTGAAGGAATGAAAACACCCATGAATTTTCATCAGTTTGCTGTAGGCAGAAATTTGCCAGTTTGCAGGAAAATGGCTTAAAAATCGAAGCTGAGATGAAATACTTGAACTTCTTGTGTGAACCTATGAAAGTAATATTTTTCTTTATCAGCTGATATGAAGGTTTGCACAACCCTGCAATGCTTCAGTATAAAAATGACTATCCCTGTCTGAAGTGTCACAAAACTGTTTGGATTCTTCGGAACACACTAGTAAAAGGATTGCTGTCCTCTTAATTTTGGAATAAACTAATATTTCCCTTTTATTCCATATCTAATCTAATTCTTAGCAGATATTTCCTGTATCTAACTTCCTTTAATATCTCCTGTGAGGTATACCTTTCAAATAAACAGCAAGTTGGATAAGACAGGAAAACTTTCCTTTCTTCATGTTATCAAAAAACCTGTAAATGTCAGAAACTTACTTTCTACTAGTTGGAAACTTTGATCAATATTGAGAAAGTATAGAGGCCCCCAAATCGTACTGTAAAACATACACATTGAGTTTGTACTTCACTGAATCATCAGCTCCACTGTAACAATATGATGCTCGTTTAGACCACTTAGATGGCAACTATAGTCACCACAGGAAAAGTCACTAATACAATGATTTTCCCACTAGTGGGACCAGAACGATTCAGTTGGTAATACCTATCTCGATTTATTTCTTTGTCACACCCAGCTGGTCAGTTTTACTTCTGTGTCATGCATCTAAATATTACTTCTCAATGGTATTTTTCACTTCAAATCAGCAAATACTGCTGGAGACATCAATTACCTGAAACATGCTATAATTGATGCTGTAAAATATTTATGCTGATAATGACATTAGTAGAGTAAACACAAATTTACTAGTCCGTGCAATCACAGACATCTATTTGTTTAAGAAGTTAGTAAGCATTTCAAGATGTGTGCTTCCTGTTTGACAGGCTTATGGTGAAGTACGTGATAAGCCTTTTACTAATACCCTTCTGTAAACCATTTTATGAACCTCCTTAGTAGTTAGAATTTAAAACCAATGCAAAAACTATACAAAGAAGACCGAAGAATGTTTAAGCTGTTGTATATCTTGGGTTAAATTACTTTGCATCTCTACTATAATTTCTAATATAATTCTTACCTCCAAAATATCCTATTGATAGATGGTACGTGTTTTTAATGAGGCCTTTCTTCTTTTCTTTGCCACCATGATGATTAGTGTCTGTATGATTCTATCATTCTCAGCAATCATTTTTTGATAAAATTTGAGAGTTAGAGTGGGAGGGGGAGTGAAGTGAATAAAGGAGAGCTATCTGCAGCTCTGCTTCACTAGTACTGAAGTTTCCCTATTGTATGTGGTGACCAGGGCTTGAACTAAGGCCTTTATGCATGCTAACATGTCTTCTCTACCAGGTGCATCACCACCTGGCTAGTGATTAAGATTGTACACTCAGTTTTGCTTGGGCAAAAGTAACTGGGAGTTGCAGCAATGATGAGATAGTGGCGATCAATTCCACAGCACAGGAGCTGAAGTTAGTACTGAATCATGTTTTTCCCCAGTTAGAATGAGGAGAAACATGGTTTGATGACAGCCAACATCCATATTTTCGGTCACAAAGATCCGCTATTGTTCACAGTTTAGAGAGAATTTTCTCCATGTTCCCATGGACCATTTTTCCTGCCAGGAAACTCAGGAAAGTTAGCTTTTAGCACTTGTAGTAAAGACCATAAATGGTATTCAGACTCTCTAGCCCACTGCCTATTCAGAATCCATGTCATGGTGGTATGGCTTAGTAATAGGTCTTCTGACTGCAGAACTGACTTCATACTCAGTGATAATCTCAGCATACTGGTGGTGGCTTGCCGTATACTGCCACCTAAATCTTTAATCCCAGGAGATTTGTACTTTTAGTAATCATAGTCTCTCAGGTAGGGTTTCTGTGCATATCCATTCATAGTTACCATGGGGTAGATGGGTATGAGGAAGTGTTCATGGAATTGCCTAGATTCTAGACTGGATACATGTCCCTTCTTAATCGTATTACATGAAAAGTAGCCCCAGGTCTTCCTGGGGCCAGGATAAACTGACTCTGTCATTTTGATGAAATCTCATCTACTTTGATTGTATAAGGGATTCAAAATGCCAAAACAGAAACAATAGCATGAAATTTGAAACAATCCCTCTTGTTATCCTTAGTAGGAGTACGTCCTTTGCTCACCAGGACCACCACCTCTGCAACACCTGGAGAACAGGACACAAGCTACAAAATTGTCCAGCTCATCACCAAGAGTAATGGTGAGCATGCTTCTGGTTCTATTCTGTGTTTATCAGATTTATTTTCTTCCCATTGTACACAGCATCATCTGCAATTCCTGGGTTCAGTGCATAAATTAAATCCTGAGGATGCATTCTCATAATTTCAGGTGCTACCTCCAGATTGGCACTACAGCTGGATTTGTGAGATCTTCCCATGGTTTTCCTGTTATATTGAATGGAATTCATTACCAGTAAATCAGCTTAAAGTGACAAATAGTAATGCTTGCTGAGAGTATGCAGCAGAAAATGTAAGTCTTTCTACAATAAGTATGTATCCTTGTGGGAATTAAACTCTCACTCCCTATAAAGCAAGTAATAGAGTACTATCTTGAGGAATAATGCACCACTGGAGACTGCCAGTGATCTCTCTTGTTGAGAGATGAGATATTCAGAAGGAACAGTGTCTTACTTTGCCAGAGTATGCTTGCATGGTGCTTCCCATATGTAGACCCAGTCTCTGCTATCAGGATTACTCTTTGCATCAACTTGTCATGTTTGATGTAGTGGGTCTGACAATGAAGGCTGTATATCAGTTTGCTAAACTTTATCTCCTTGGTTATTCAGAGCCCCTTCCATATTAATACTTTTCAAAATTATTTATTTATTTATTCATTTGATAGAGACAGAGAAAAACAGATGGAAGGGGGATAGAGAAGGAGACAGAGACACCTGCAGCATTGCTTCACCACTTGTGAAGCTTTCCTCCTGCATGTAGGGGTCAAGAATTGAACCTCGGTCTTGATAGATATATAGAGATATATTTACTGTATAGTTAATGTGTGAAGCAATAAGTCTTCAAAATATGTATATAGTTCCACATACTTAATCACATACCTCTACTACAAATCTCCTCATTGCTGCTAATTGTATTTGTCTCCATTCAAGATAATGATCAGGTCACTTGCCAGGAATATATATTAGTAAAAATAGTATATATATATATATATATATATATATATATATATATATATATATATAATTTTTACTTCCACGTTTATCACGGGGACTCAATAGCTTCCTAATCCACTGATCCTGGTGGCTATTTTTCTTCTTCATTTTATTGGATAGGACTGAGAGAAATTGAGAGGAAAGAGGAAGGTAGAGAGGGTAAAAAATCTAGACACCAGCAGACCTATTTCACCATTTGTAAAGTGACCCTCCTACAGGTGAGGATCCAGTGGTTCAAACCAGGGTCCTTGCATGGGTCTTTGTACGTAACCCAGTGTGCTACCACCCTACCCCCATATATTCAATATTTATCTTAGTTTATACTGACTTCTACTCTACTCACCGTCTTTCCCACTGGGAAAATATCCTATTTTCACTGTTTTCCAATGACTTAACAAAATTGCCATAACTTTTTGACTTGCATCTAGAGATGGAGAAGACTCAAATATAAATCAAACTGATGTTTTATTTTCTATTTCAGCTGGGAATTTTGATCCTTCCCTAGGGAATAAATATGATTCACACAAAAATCACTGGTGTAAATATTGTCAGTGATTTAGAAAACTGAGAAAATTGCTCTGTGGCTTCCTAGAGCTCTCTGACCCTGGACCACAGACTTCGAATTGTCTAGGTATAAACTGCTCCTTGACATGCAGTAGTTGATAATGTGATGAATCCAACAAAATTCAGTTCACAGCAGATAGTTCTGAATGTATTACTATTTGGCATTCCATGTTCAAACATCCCATCTCCACCAGAAAGCAGCAACACAACAAACAGGACATGTTTTCCAGAGGCATGTGTTTTCCCTGATTCAAGTAGATGGCCTGGCTCCTAATCTAAGGGACCTGGGGAGAAAATCTCCTTCTGATTCTACTGCATGATTTTCTTCAGTGATACATCCACATCCAATATCATAAGATCTGTGTAGTTGTGAAATGGAAGGTAGCAAAGTATTACAGAGTTTGTCTTCCACTCTTTGGAATTTGTGCAACTTCATTTTTTTATTTTTATTTTTTTATTTATAAAAAGGAAACATTGACAAAATTATAGGATAAAAGAGGAACAACTCTACACAATTCCCACCATCATAACTCCATATCCCATCAACTCCCCTGATAGCTTTCTTATTCTTTATCCCTCTCAGAGTATGGACCCAGGGTCATTAGGGGGTGTAGAAGGTGGAAGGTTTGACTTCCGTAATTGCTTCCTCACTGAACATGGGCATTGACAAGTCAATCCATACTCCCAGCCTCTCTTTGTCTTTCCCTAGTGGAGCATGGATCTGAGGAGGCAGGACACCAGGACACATTGGTGGGGTCATCTCTCCAGGGAAGTCCCATTGGCATCATGTTAGCATCTAGAAACTGGTGGCTGAAAAGAGAGTTAACAAATAAAGCCAAACAAGTTGTTGACTAAACATGAACCTAAAGGCTGGAATAGTGCAATTAAAGAGTTGGGGGTGGGGGGGCATCCTCCATTTTGTAGATCACTGCCAGTCAGCTTTTGAAGTCATTACTTTTTTAAGGTTAGCTTTGCAGTGAGTGACGGAAGTGTAATAGGAAGTAGGTGAGGAGGGTATCCTTCTAAACTGTCCAGCTTACTAGCCACAGTTCACTTTCCCTACCTAACTGACAAGGTGTCATTGTCATCAGTGTCATCTTTTGGAATGCTCAAGTCATCACATCTTTTTTGACTATATTATGGTAGAGACACAAAAGCATGCATGGAGTTAACATAGACCTGAGGCAAAACTACAAATGAAAATCATTATCCATCCCATGTGAGTACTTAATTCTGTTGCTTTCATGTCACTGAGCCAACTGCTAATGGTGCTATTTTTAAATAAAGGAAGCTAAATGTGTGCTGGAGTTTTCTGGGGGGATACTGAAAGGTGATCCATCTCAGTCCCTAGAACAACCTTCCTGTTTCAATATTTCCACAGTCAGTTAATTAAATTTATACTGTCTGTGTAGATACTGTTAACCCACTAATTTCAAATGTGTGGATCCTTATATTCTGCTGCAGCATTCTTCCCCATACATATTATTCTTAGTGAAACCCTTGGTAATTACCAGTGCCTTGTACTTTGCTCCAACTACCAAAGAGGACAATATCTTCTTCAGCCACTCACCAATGTATAAGTCAGTCCTAAATCCCTGTCTCACTGATAGTCGTCCTGGAAAGTTCCTGATGTCAATTGGATCACTTGGATGCTTTGAGAAGTAGATTGCATTAAGATGAAATAAGGCATGCACATATGTATTAAGGGTAAAAACTGTGAAAGGAATTGGGGGAAAGAATTAGAAGAGGTTAGAAGAGCTGACAGATCATGATGTAGATCTGATTCTTATGGGAAAAAGGATAAGTTGGGGGGCCCGAAGAAATGTCTTAGTTGGTGGACAATGGACACACATGCCTGTCAGGCTAGTGACATGAGAGAGATGACCCAGGAACCAGGCTCGTGGCAGCAAGGCAATTCAAATCTTTATTCATCTGAACGCCCCAGAGTATGGTGGTAGCACACCTGGTTAAGCCATGTGGCACCAACCACAATGGCTGGAGTCAGCCTCCTGGTCCATAGTGCACTCCCCAGGCCAGAAACTGCAAGATGCAAGACAGAAACAGAAGTGGTTTGACAATACCATACATGGTTAGGAAAGGGGCCAAGAAAGGAGATAGGGGGATGGGAAAGGTAGGGACTTCCTTTGCAACTATTGCTAGGGGTTTAACGGGCAGAATTAATAATACCCTGAAGTCTTGAGGGTAGGAAAAGAATATATATATATATATATTTTTTTCCCCGTGAGTCGATATATTTTTTTTTATAGGAACATTTTTTTTATTTAACAAAGGAGACATTAACAAAACCATAGAATAAGAGAGGTAAAATTCCGCACAATTCCCATAACCTGATCTCCATGTCCAATCCCCTCCCCTGATAGCCTTCCCATTTTCTATCTCTCTGGGAGTATGGATCCAGGGTCGTTGTGGGTTGCAGAGGGTAGAAGGTCTGGCTTCTGTAATTGCTTCCCCGCTGAACATGGGCATTGACTGGTTGATCCATACTCCCAGCCTGTCTCTCTCTTTACCTAGGAGGGTAGGGCTCTGAGAAAGTGGGTCTCCAGTACATATTGATGGGGTCGTCTGTCCTGGGAAGTCTGTTCAGCATCATGCTGGCAGCTGGAACCTGGTGGCTGAAAAGAGAGTTAACATACAAAGCCAAACAAATTGTTGAACAATCATGGACCCAAAGACTATAATAGTGCAGATGAAATGTTGGGGGGGATTCCCTGCATGCTCTTGTGTACTTCTGCTTTCAGGTATATATTTTTCCCCTAGTTTATGGGCACGGGTGAACCTATGTTCTGTCTCAGGGACCTGGACTATATCTAGGTTTGGAGACTTTATTGGTGAGTGGAACACCTGGAATGGAATTAGAGAATACTATGAAAGGAAAGGTCTCACCCAAGTAATGAAGCTTAAGGGTTGTCATTCCACACCTATAGTCTCTGGTCACAGTCTGAAGTGAAGCATGCTGGGGTGGCACTCGTTGCATTGATTAGGTTGTGATCTGTGGATGCAATATTATTTGATTTGAATTGAGAGCAGCATGCAGAAAATTGGCCCCCCCCCTAAGGTTCCAGGACTGGGGGAAATATAGGCTCTATAGTGGAAATGTGAGGTTCCTGTTGTCTTAAGTTTCAAGAAGACAATGGATAGTTATGGTTATTGTCACATTATTTGGTGATAGGGTTAACTTTGGAAAGTCCCTTTGATAGGGTTTGGGGTATAATACCCAGAATCTTGTAAATAGCTGTGCTACCAGTTGCTTCTGTTCTCCCTGGTCTAGGCTTTTGGGAGAGAACATATCAAAGACAGCCTATGTATTAAAAAGACTCAATCTGTGTTTTAAGAAGTTCTAGACATATCACCAGTTTTTTGCCTCTCATATTAATTAAATAGTGGTTTATATGTTTCACTTTAATAGGATTATACATAAACACTACTCCCACCACCAAAAGACTGTGTCCCATCCCCACCACCCACCCCTGCCCCCCCAACCCCCTGCCATGCCAGGGAGCCCAATGACTACCCTCCCTTTCACCACAGGGTTTTTACATTGGTCCCCTGCTCTCGATTTAATCAGATCCTGCTTTTAGTTTCCCTTTCTGTTCTTCTTTCTCAACTTGATGAGTGGGCACATCACATACTCATCTTTATCTTTCTGACTTAGCTCACTTAACATAATTCCTTCTAGTTCTGTCCAAGATGGGTCAGATAAGGTGGGCTCAATGTTCTTAATAGCTGCATAGTATTCCATTATGTGTATGTACCACAGCTTTCTCAGCCACTCATCTGTTGTTGGGCACTGGGTTCCTTCCAGGTTTTAGCTATTATGAATTGTGCTCCTATGAACATAGATGTACACACCTCTTTTTGGTTGGGCATTATGGAATCCTTGGGGTATATCCCCAGGAGAGGAATTACTGGGTCATATGGAAGGTCTATGTTTAGCCTTGTGAGAGTTCTCCAGACTGCTGTCCAAAGAGGCTGGACCAATTTACATTCCCACCAGCAGTGAAAAGGGTTCATCTGTTCCCACAGCCTCTCCAACATTTGTTGCTGCTGTCATTTTTTATGTATCCCATTCTCACAGGAGTGAGGTGGTATCTCAATGTTTTCTATATTTGCATCTCTCTGACAATCAGCGACCTGGAGCAGTTTTTCATATGTTTGTTAGCCTTTTGGATCTCCTCTGAAGTGAATGTCTTGTTCATATCCTCTGCCCATTTTTGGATGGGTGATTTGCTTTTTTGGTGCTAAGTTTGCTATGTTCTCTGTATATTTTGGTGATTAGTCTCTTGTCTGATGTTTGGCATGTGAAGATCTTCTCCCATTAAGTGAGGGTTCTCTTTGTGTGATAGTTTCTTTGGCTGTGCAGAAGCTTTTCAATTTGATGTAGTCCCATTGGTTTGTTTCTGCTTTAGTCTTCCTTGCAATTGGGTTTGTTTCATCAAAGATATCCTTGAGGTTTAGGTGGGAAAGTGTTTCACCAATGATTTCCTCTAAGTATTTGATAGTTTGCCATCTGACATCCAGGTCTTTGACCCATTTGGAGTGGATTTTTCTTTCTGCTGAGATAAGGCAGTTCAATTTCATTCTTCTACATGTTATAACACAGTTTTACCAGCACCATTTATTGAACAGAGCCTCCTTCTTCCATTTAATCCTTTGGGCCCCCTTATCAAAGATTAGATGTCCATAGGTGTGGGGGTTTAGATCTGGGCTTTCAATTCTGTTCCACTGGTCTGAGTGCCTACTTTTGTTCCAGTACATGCTGTTTTAATGATGATGGCTTTATAATATAGTTTGAGATCTGGGAATGTGATGCCTCCATTTCTGTTTCTATTTCTCAAGATGGTTTTGGCAATTCTAGGTGTTTTCTGGTTCCAGATAAATGACTGTAGTTTTAGTTCTATTTTCTTAAAGAAGTTTGGTGGAACTTTGATGGTTATCACATTAAATTTGTATATGGCTCTGGGGATAATATTAATTTTGATGATATTTATTCTTCCCATCCATGAGCATGGGATGTCTTTCCATTTCTTGGTATCAGTTTCTATTTCCTTGAAGAGTGACTCATAGTTTTCAGTATACAAGTCTTTCACTTTTTTGGTCAGCTTTACTCCTAGATATTTTTTTTGATTTTGTTGCAACAGTGAATGGGAGTGATTTCTGGATGTGTTCTTCAGTTTTAGTGTTTGCATAGAGAAATGCCACTGATTTTGGTACACTGATTTTGTAGCCTGAAAACTTGCTATATTGCCTAGTAACTTCCAGTAGTTTTTTACTGGATTCTTTAGGTATTTATATGTATACTATCATGTCATCTGCAAATAGTGAGAGCTTGACTTCTTCCCTTCCAATCTGTATTTCTTTGATTTCTTTCTCTTGCCTGATTTCTATGGCAAGAACTTCCAATACTATGTTGAAGAGTAATGGTGATAGTGGGCATCCCTGTCTAGTCCCTGATCTGAGGGGAAATGCTTTCAACTTCTTTCCATTGAGTATGATGTTGGCTGTTGGTTTGCTATATATGGATTCTACTATCTTGAAGAATTTCCCATCTATTCCCATTTTTTGTAGAGTTTTGAGCATGAATGGGTGTTGGATTTTTTCAAAGTTTTTCTCTGCATCTATTGAGATAATCATGTGGTTTTTGGCTTTTCTTTTATTGATTTGGTGAATGACATTGATAGACTTACAGACGTTGAGCCAGCCTTGCATTCCTGGGATGTATCCCACTTGATCGTGATGAACAATCTTTTTGATATGTTGCTTATCCGGTTGGCCAAGATCTTGTTAAATATTTTGGCATCTATGTTCATCAGAGATATTGGTCTGTAGTTTTCCTTTTTTGTTGTGTCTCTATCTGATTTAGGTATCCGAGTGATGTTGGCTTCATAGAAGGTGGAAGGGAGTTTCCCTGTTTCTTCGATCTTATGGAAAAGCTTTAGGAATATGGGTATTAACTGTTTCCTCAAGGTTTGTAGAATTCATTTGTAAAGACATCTGGTCCAGGACTTTTGTTGTTGGGGAGATTCTTAATAACAGTTTTGATTTCTTTGTCTGTGATTGGTGCATTTAGGTTTTGTAGTTCTTCTTGGTTCAGTTTGGGAATGGAATATGCTTCTAGGAATTCTTCCATTTCTTCCAGATTTTCTAACTTGGTAGTGTATAGTTCTTCATAGAAGTCTCACATGATTTTCTGGATTCTGTGGTGTCAGTTGTGATATCTCCTCTATTGTTTACAATTCTATGAATCTGAGTCTTCTCCATTTTTTGTTTGGTGAGTCTGGCTAGGGGTTTGCCAATCTTGTTTAATTTTTCAAAAACCAACATTTGGCTTCATTGATCTTCTGTATTGTTCTCTTATTTCCGATATTGTTTATTTCTGCTCTAATTTTAGTGATTTCTGTCCTTCTGGTTGCTTTAGGGTTCCTTTGTTCCTTTTCCTCTAAGTCCTTGAGGTGTGCAGTAAGGTTGTTTATTTGGGTTTTTTCTTGTTGTTTAATATGTGATTTTATGGCTATGAGTTTCCCTCTCAGTACTGCTTATCTGTGTCCCAAATATTTTGATAGCTTGTGTCTTCATTTTCATTTGTTTCCAGGAACATTTTATTTCCAGCTTGAGTGTCTCTCTGACCCAGTGGTTCTTAAGCAGTATGTTGTTTAGTTTCCAAATTCTGTGACTTATAATAATTTTCTGTTTGTTGTTAAATGTTAGTTTTACTCTACTGTGGTCTAAGAAGATACTTGGGATGATTTCAATGCTCTTGAATTTATTGATGCTGTATTTGTGGCCTAACATGTGGTCTATCCTTGAGTATGTATTGTGTGGATTTGAAAAGAATGTGTATTCCAATTGTTTGGTGTGAAGAGCTCTGAAAATGTCCAAGAGGTCTAGTCTGCCCATCTCTTCATTTAATTCTCTTGTTTCTTTGTTGATTCTGTGTTTTGTTGATCTAAGTGTGAGAGTGGGGTGTTAAAGTCTCCCACTATTATTATATTACTATTGATGTATTTTTGAAGTTCTTTGAGAAGGTGTTTGATGTATTTAGATGGTCCCTCATTGGGTGCATAGATGTTAATAATGGTTATATCTTCTTGGCTGATTGATCCTTTAATCATTATGTAATGACCTTGCCTATCTTTTATTAATTTGTTTAATTTAAAATCTATTGTGTCAGAGAGGAGAATGGCTGTTCCTGCCTTTTTATTGTGGTCCATTAGCCTGCAGGATAGTTTTCCCTCCTTTTACTTTAAGTCTGTGTTTATCTTGTTGGATCAAATGGGATTCTTGCAAGCAGCATATGGTTGGGTTATGTTTTCTGATCCATCCTCCCACTCTGTGCCTTTTGATGGCTGATTTTAAGCCATTGACATTTACTAATATTATGGATTTAATGTGTTGTAATGCTATTGTTCAAGAAGTTTTTATTTGATATGTTGCATATATTATAGTTATGTTCTTATTTATAAGAGGTCTTTTAGAACCTCTTTCAGGGCTGGTTTGGTGATAGTTGCTTCCTTTAACTGTTGTTTGTCTGAGAAGGTTTTGATGACTCCAACTAGTTTGAATGAAAGTCTAGCGGGATATATTATCCTTGGTTAAAACCGTTTTTCATTCAGAGCTCAATAGATATCTTGTCATTCCCTTCTGGCCTTTAGAGTTTGGGTAGAGAAGTCTGCTGATAGTCTTATACGTTTTCCCCTGTATGTGATTTTTTGTTTTTCTCTTGTAGCCTTAAGGATCCTTTCTTTATCCTTACTTCTTCTCATTGTGACTATGATATGTCTTGGTGTCTTCAGGTCTGGGTTTATTCTATTTGGGACTCTCTGAGCCTCTTGGATCTTAATGTCCTTTCTGTTGTTCAGGTCTGGAAAGTTTTCTTCTTTAATTTCCTCTAGAATGCTTGCTTCTACTTCCTCTCTTTCTTTTCTGGCAGGCCAATTATATGAATGTTACTTCTTTTGAGATCATCCCATATGTCTCTGTTGTTGTTTTCAGTGTCTCTCCATCTCTTTTTAATCTCTTTCACCTCTTTCTTTGTTTTCTCTAACTCATCCTCTGTCTAATTCAGTGTCTCTCAATCTCTTTTTGAGCTCTTTCACCTCTTTCTTAGTTTTCTCTAGCTCATCCTCTGTCTGGATAATTCTGTTTTCTGCTTCTGCTAGTCTGCTTTCCCTTCCCTCAGCTGATTTCTTCATTACAGCTATTTCAGCTTTCAGTTCTCTAATTGCCTCAAGGTAGTTAGTATTTTCCTTTAGGGTCTCATCTGATGTTTCCCTAATACTGCTATTCCTTTCCTCCAAATTTGTTTTATTTCTGTGATTAATAAATTTATTATTGCTTGCATGTTTTTGTTCTCTATGGTTACTTCTGGCTGATTTGTAGTTTCTTCTAGGCTATTTTCTTCATTCATTGTATAAGCAGTTTTATTTGCTCTTGATCTACCCATTTTTAATGTGTTTTTATTTTTATGTTCTGTTGTTCCTCAGTTGCTTTGTTTTATGTACATGCCACACTATACTAAATACCTTTATGACAAATGCAATCACCACCCTCAGAAATTACAATAGTAACTAAAGCAATGACTGAAGCAGTTTAACCAATACCAGTTAGTCCCACAATGTCTCCAGTTCAAGAAAAAATAGCAGTGAAATCTAAATGAAAAAGAAAGAGAAAGGAAAAAAGGGATAGCATGAATAGACAATTATGCAAATCTACTGTCCACTGTAGATTCCAGGGGAAGCAAGAGTGGAAGGTGAAGTAGAGCAGAGACACACACAAAGAGTCTGCTCTGAGTCAAACTTCTTCCCTGAAATATTTCACAAATAAGTATCAGTGAATTCAGAAGGCAGATGGAGGAGGAAGGGAGAAAGGAAGACAGGGGAAAAAAAGAGAGAAAAGAAAAAAGAAAAGAAGGAAACTGAAAAAAAAAGCAGTCAAAGGAGAGTTATATATATATATATATATATATATATATATATTTAATTGGCTTGCAAGTGGGAGAAGGGAGGTAGTGTATAGAGGAAGTATGAAAAGTGAGACAATTTTCTCTCATAGTGGGTGATAATTCTTGTCATCTAGCAATGGAAAGTATATTAAGAGTTAATTTTGGTCACTTGGGGGGGAAGGGATATGCGTGTATATATAATAGTATTTGTAAAATAGAACAGAGTAAAAAGCCCAAGCAGTGGGTCTACAGCTTGGACAGCTCCCTGTTAGCCTATGTACATTGAGTCTAGACAATTGATTGAGAAAGAAAACACAATACAAAGCAAACGTGGAAAAAAGAAAATAAATAAAACTTTCAAGCAGTCTTTCCCAGGCTGGGTGAGGCTTGCTTGATTAGCTAATTGTCACTTGAATGGGTTTAAATCCCTTACTCAGAGGAACAACAAAAGTAGCCTAGAAATTTGGAAGCAGGGTTTAATGGCACCCCGGTGGGCCAGGAATCTTGGTAAAGAAAGGAGCTCCACGGGGAGCCTGCTAGCAGCAGTTCCTTACCCCAGGGGTCTGGTTATGGGGAGAGGGAGGCTGAGAGAAATAATCAAGAAATTTTCTTTATTTTTGCTCTAATTTTTAACCCAAATTGAATTATAATCACTTCCCTGGTCTACCTTTAGGATGCCTCCTTGCTTGTCCCACTGAAGGCCAGGATTTCAAGGCTTTCTAGCAGTTGATGTCAGAGCCCACGGGTGCTGCTACTTTCCAGTCTCCATCTTGGCTCTGCCTCCAGGAAAAGAATATATTAAATGAGCAGAATGGGTGGGGGGATAGGGAGGAGGCCTTAATTCATTTATAAGACAAAGCAGAAGATTATATGTAGATAATAAAAGAGCAGGTCATAGTATCAGGATTACAGGGTGCTTTGTGAGGCAGAGAGACTGATAAGATGAGGCAAACCTTGGGGGGTTCTCATGTCCCTCCTCGCTCAACCTCTCAGTAGAGAGAGAGAGATTGACAGGATAGATGTGTACCCTCAGGTCAAGCCCTGCCAAGCTCAACCACATCCTCACAATTTCCCTACAACATGCCTACAGTTCCTGTTAAATCCCTAACATTGTCTGTTGCCTGAGTGTGCACTGGTTTCTTTCTCTCCTATGGCTCATGTGAAACTCTCTTAAATTTAATCACTAAAATAAATCCTTCCTTGAAAAATTAAAAAAGTGAGTTGGTACAAAATTGTAGAAAGAATAGTAGATTTAACAAAGTACTGTAAGTCTGTTAATGTAAGTCTTCTATTACAAGCTGCCCATTGGAGCAAGGAAAGCTAAATATACTTCAGCATTCTTCAGTCCTTGTCTCATGTTTTTAGCTCATGGGGCAAATGTGTTTTCTTTGGTTCTTAAACTACTTAAACTACTTAGTTTCATCCAAATTTTGAATTAGGAACCTGGGAAATGCTTCAGCTAGTAAAGTTCAACCTCCACATGGTAGCAACCACAGAGAGGAAGTTTCATGAGTGTTACAGTTCTTTGATGTGTCTTCTCTCCCCCTCTACTTGCCACTGTCCTACATTACCTTTTGAATAAGCCCATTGTATGTGATGTTAGACATAGACCTTCAGCAATAATCCCATTGACAAAACAAGCAAACAAGAAACTTTTAACTAATAGTCAAGGAGGTTTCTCTGGGGCTAGAGCACAGGATTTATAGATGCAGGCCCTGGATTTTATTTCTGGCACTAAATATGCCAGAATGGGATAATTCCCTTTCCTCCTCCTTATCTTTTTTAAAAGCAAATCATTAAATAAAATTTAGAAATTTTACTTAGACTGTATCTTTTATTGATTTTCCCTTTACTTTTATGTTCGTGTCCCTGTACAACTCCCATATTCTCTTATCCAATGAGTCTGTCCTGCACTAGCTCTGTGAAGTCCTCAAGAATACCAAGAAGATTCTATAAATCATTTTATAATGATTTTCTTTACACTGTTATGTTAAAAATCCTAAATGAATCATTCCACACAGAGGATAAAATTCCAAGTAAAATTTACGGATATGTGACATATTTACAAACTAAACTTATAAAAAAATCTAGTTATTTTCACACTGTGTAGCATCAATGCAGATACATTTTTTACAGGTGCATAGTCTAAAAATGAATTCCATTTAAAATGAACATTTGTCCTTCAGTTTACATGTATAGACATTTTTGCAACCCTACTACCATATTCGTTTGTACATAGAGACTTGGGATAAGTGATTTTACTTGCGTACTTATGCACATTTGATGGAATATTGTCGTCAGGTTGTTTAAAGTTCTACTGAAATACATGTTGATATGGTTCAACACTAAATATCTAGCAATGGAGAGAATGCTTAAATTTTCAAAATTATCTCAATTACAACTCATTGTTGGTTATCATTTATGTTTCTTTTCTTCTTGCTTCTTTCATTTCAAAACTTGTCATTTTTACTTGAGTTTCCGTCAATATATGTAACAGCATTGCACTAAACTATGATCTTAAAAATATAAATGCTTCTAAAGGGAGATTCATAGAGCACAAGAGCTCTTGTAACCAAAGTCAGTTTTCTCCTGAGTGAAATTCACGTCTGTCTTTTCACATGATTTCAGAGAAGACAATAAACCTTGTCAATACAGTACAATTGATTCCACTTGCCTGTTATTATTTTATAAGAATGGTCCATCTCCAAAGAGATGATCAAATCGACCATGAAGAAATTCACACTGGCATTAATATTGGTGTCAGTACAGCACCAAATAATGTAGTCTGCTCTTTTCCAGTTGGATAGACAGAGCCATAGACAATAGACAAACATTTTCAGTAAATAGTATGATGAGTTAAATTCCTTTGAATCCTTTATGAAGTAAAGGATTTATCACAAATGGAAATCCCATAAGGAGTTCCATTCCATAACATCCCATGGTCACTCTTTGCGAAACTTAAAGAGAATGCATGTGTGGCAAGCATACTTCTTATATAAATTCCAGTTCTTAGGAACTTGGGTAGGAATATGTGTCAAACTAAGCAACTTACTTTTGAATTTTGGGTTAAAATTAATAGTAGAAATTGTTCTGAAAAGACTAGTTTATCTTTTTTTCATATATATATATATATATATATATATATATATATATATATATATATAATCAGATAGAGACAGAGAGAAATTGAGAGAGGTTGGGGGAGATAGAGAGCGAAAGAGACAGAAAGACTCCTGCAGCCCTGTTTTACCAATAATGAAGCTTTCCTCCTATAGGTGGAGACCAGGGCTTGAACCTGGGTCCTTTCACACAATAATGTATACACTTAACCAGGGGTGCCACCACCTGACCCCAAGACTAGTCTATCCCTAAATTTCATGGGACCCTGAATACTTCATGTATAGCCTTCAAGTGTGAAAATATTTGCCAATCAAGGAACATAGCTATATTAGTTAGGATTTTTGGATTTTAGATACAAAGGAAGAGAGAGAATTTCCATCCAAAAGGGTGTTTGAACAGTAGAAGATAATGATAACTTAATGATGGCCAAATAAATAAATTGATAGGTGAGCATGTGGCTAAATATTTCCACTTATTCTCACTTTATTTTATTTTTTAAAGTGTTTTCATTATCTTCATTTATTATTAGATAGAGACAGCCAGAAACTGAGAGGATAGGGGGAGGTAGAGAGAAAGAAAGACACCTGCAATACTACCTTACCACTTGTGAAGCTTCCCCTTGCAGGTGGGGACCTGGAGCTCAAACATGGGCCCTTGCCATTGTAATATGAGCGCTTAACCAGATGTGCCACCACCCAGGCCCTACTCACTTTATTTTACTTTCTAAGCTTACATTCCACAATGGTGAAATTATTGTATTTATGAAGGTAATATTATTTCCATTTATCAGCAGATACACAGCTCCCAAAAGTTTTCAGAGACATAATGGCCTTTTATCAAGTCTTCAATGAATCTATATAAGGAACTAGGACATTCAATAATATTAAGATACTATTATACATTCTTTTTGTTTCTCTTTTCTGTTATATTTCATTCTCTTATAGGGGCTGGGTGGTGGCGCACCTTGTTAAGCTTTTCTTATAGAAATTCATTTCTAAATATTGAAAATAGAAAATAACTGAAAATAATTATATATTTATATTACTGTATTTAAGAATTTACAGGGAGTCGGGCAGTAGCGCAGCAGATTAAGCACAGGTGTCGCCGAGAGCAAAAACTGGCGTAAGGATCCTGGTTTGAGCCCCCGGCTCCCCACCTCAAGCGAAGTTGCTTCACAGGGAGTAAAGTAGGTCTGCAGGTGTCTTTCTCTCCCCGTCTCTGTCTTCTCCTCCTCTCTCGATTTCTCTCTCTCCTATCCAACAATGACGACATCAATAACAATAACTACAGCAATAAAATAAGGGTAACACAAAGGGAATAAATAAATAAATATTTTTTAAAAAGAATTTACAAAAGGGGGAGTCAGACGGTAGCACAGCAGTTTAAGGGTATGTGGCACAAAGCCCAAGAACTGGCATAAGGATCCCAGTTCGAGCCCCTGGCTCCCCACCTGCAGGGACTTCCGCTTCACAGGCGGGGAAACAGGTTATCTGATGTCTTTATTTGCCCCTCTCTGTCTATCCCTCCTCTCTCCATTTCTCTCTGTCCTAACAACTACAACATCAATAAAAACAATAATAACTAGAACAACAATAAAAAAGTAAGGGCAACAAAAGAGAAAATATATATTTTTTAAATTACAAAAGGGAAGTTCAACTGTAAAACAAAACTACAGGGAGTCAGGCGGTAGTGCAGCGGGTTGGGCGCACGTGGTGCAAAGCCCAAGGTCCAGTTAGGATCCCGGTTCAAGCCCCTGGCTCCCCACCTGTAGAGGAGTCGCTTCATGGGCGGTGAAGCAGGTCTGCAGGTGTCTCTCCGTCTCTCTTCCTCTCTGTCTCCCTCTTCTCTCTCAATTTCTCTCTGTCTATCCAAAAACAAATAAAAAAATACAAAACTATTACTAACATATAGGGTGAGAATAGTGATAATAACTCACCAGATTATTTCCTACAAATCAATAGCCCATGAAGATAAGTCAGTAAATTAAAAATAATATTGAAAAAGCATATAAATGTTTTGAGCAGCGTAGGTGGTGGCACACCCAGTAAATGCATAGATTATTAACTGCAATACCCTGGGTTCAAGCCTTTGGCCCCCAAGTTTAGGGGTAAGCTTCATGAAGAATGGAACAGTGATACAGTTTTATCTTTCTTTTTTTCTTTTCCTGTCTCTAATACAAAGAAAGGAAAGAAAGAGAAACACACACACACACACACACACACACACACACACACACACACACACCGAAGCAGAAAGGGTGAGAGAGAGAGATCCAATACAAGTCCACTGGGAGTGGCTGAATTATCGTGAAGGCACTGAGCACCAGTAATTATCCAACTGGCATATATTTATTTGTGCTGTTAATTCATATACTAATAATGTCAAGTCTAGCATTAAGATGGGGAGTTGGGCTGTAGATCAGTGGGTTAAGTGCATGTGGCACAAAGTGTAAGGACTGGTGCAAAGATCCTGGTTTGATCCCCCGGCTCCCCACCTGCAGGGGAGTCACTTCACGGGCGGTGAAGCAGGTCTGCAGGTGTCTATCTTTCTCTCCCCCTGTCTTCCCCTCCTCTCTCCATTTCTCTCTGTCCTATTCAACAACGATGATATCAATAACAACAATAATTACAACAATAAAAAAACAAGGGCAACAAAAAGGGGATAAATAAGTAAATATTATTTAAAAAATAAAAGTATTAAGATATAAAAAAGAATAAATTGTTTAATAATCAGTAACCTAAAGGCAAGAGTATAACATATGAGATTTGGGGTTTCCATTTTGGAAAATGTTATTAGGTCTATTTTAGGTATATCCCAGAAGGCCCATGACTTTACTAATTTTTGCCTGAGCCTGATAGCTAACATGCAGGTGGGCCAGTGGTATTATCTGGGGAGGGAGATGGTGTCAGGGTTGGAAATAGGACTAGAAAGCTAGATCAGGGAAGAGAGTAGCTCCCAAATATAGAGGAAAAAAAAAAAACATAAATACTATTATCTATAAACCCCATCGATTTGATAAAGGGCCTATATTTAGTGCAGGAGCCTGTATAATCTTTGCACCTCTATAGATCTGAGCTCTTTCTGTGGTCATAGCCAGGAACAGTCTGGGCTAAACCCACTGCCAGACCCATCCTCCTCTATTGGTAGAGGATTTTGTCCCAACCTCCCTTCCAAGAATGGGGCAGTCCCTACCACTATTGATCCACATTGAGGGCAAGGTCCTGTAGGGGCCCTCAAAGGGCCTTTATGTTGTTCCTGATGGAGATGACCAATGGCAATGGAGAGAGGGATCTAGAGGTCTAGGCCCATCATTTCTGTGTGGGAATCCCAGAATTCCCTGGCCAAGGCCCCAGGATATGAGGTGCCCTGGTAGTAACCATAAGAGCTGTCATCAAAGTACGCTGGTCTCTTGCCCTTATACAGCTTTTAGTCTCTTTTCTTTCTTCCCCTCCTCTTTCAATTTTTCTGTGTCTCTATCGAATAATAAATAAGAAATAAATATATTGGAAAAAAACATTCTCATTTGCTTGGACATTTAAACACAGAGATGATGACATATTTCGTTGTTTAACATGTCCAGAAGTTTTGTTTTTTTCTCCTGACATTACAAGATTTTGGTCATTTCCAAAAGCTCTAGAGATAGTATATGTTTTTCACACTCCTTGAGAATCCTGCAGTAGTGGGCAAAATGATTGTCATGACTGAAAAAAGAAGAAAGTATGTCTTCCTGTAGGAACAGTGAGACTGTAACTCTGAGGAAGGTAATAAAGAATGCATTTTGGGGGGATGGGTGGTGGTGCACCTGGTTTAGTGCACAATGTTACAATGTGTAAGGATCTGAGTTCAAGACCACCATCCCCACCTGCTAGGAAAAAGCTTTGCAAGTGATGAAGCAGTGCTACCGGTGTCTCCCTGTCTCTCTTCCTATCTTCCACTTCCTACCCAATTTCTGACAGTCTCTATCCAATAAATAAATAAAGATAATATTTTTTAAAAGAATGTATATTTAGGTAAATAGCAAATGATTGGAACAATTATACTCTCTGATATAAAAGGATTTAAAGTAGCAGTTCTATTACTCAAAAATCCCCATCATAATCATGCATGGTAGGAGATCCCAAGGAAATTGAAACAATCTAAATATCTCCCAAAGAGGCACACAATTTCAGTGATAGGAAAACATTTATACTTCATTACTCTTCTAAAGAATCCTGCTAGCAAAATACATCAATATTTGTTTGAAAATAGGATGAAAGCCATATTTGGCAAGAGAATATTTGAAATCTTTCCAGAATGTATTTTTGTTCTCAATGGAACAACAGAACTTGGCCTTTCCCCAACTTTAAAAAGCCATACATATATTCATCTATGTACATGTTTGTGTCAAAGCAAATGACAAATGTAGCTTTAACATTCCTTCACAGCTCAAGTCGTTTTTTTAACAGGCATGCATATACACAATTAGTATAAACCTAGAATGATTTAATAGTTGTGTGGATACTTACAGCACTACTTGAGAAAGAGAAGGAAGACTTCGAGGTGTTATTTTGAAAATGTGCTTATACATATGACAGGTATCTATAAAAATAGTTTTCCAATATTATCAGTGTGTCAACTTTGGGAAATTTCCATTTTGAGTACATATAAAATTTCCTCTTATTGGAAGTAGGGTGCTAGCACAGCAGGTTAAGCGCATGTGGTGAAAAGTGCAAGGACCAACATAAGGATCCCAGTTCGAGCTCCCGGCCCCCCACTTGCAGGGGAGCCACTTCACAGGTGGTGAAGCAGTTCTGCAGGTGTCTATCTTTATCTCCCCCTCTCTGTCTCCAACGACAAGGGCAACAAAAAGGAATAAATTTTTTTAAAAAAATTTCCTCTTCTCACTGCAAGATGTTCATTATATAACATTATTTGTTGTTTACTGAGCAATTATGCTCAATACATGGTATTTTACTTGTATTAATCCTCTTATTCACAAGCATGAGTTAGAAGCTTTTATTCTCATCATCCCCATTTTACAGATGAGAAAATAAAGTAACTTAGTTATTTTCATAAGTTCTAATTGTGGAAAGACAGAATAACTGAGTTTATCCACATGATTTCTTTTTTTATATAATATTTCATAACAATCTCTATAAATTTCTTTTTTTTCCTTTTTTTTTTTTTTTTTACCAAAACATTGCTCAGTTCTGGCTTATGGTGCTACAGGGGATTGAACCTGGGACTTGGAGCCTCAGGCATGGGAGTCTTTTTGCATAATCATGATGCTATCTACCCCCACCCCAATCTCTTTATATTTCTACATTTTCCCCTTACTAGGTCAATTAGCTAATTTCAAGTCTTGCTTTAAGTAATTGTTGCAGCAGTAAACATCTTGTCTCAGCTTCTTTATATATAAAAATGAAGATAGTTGGTGTAGTTCCTAGTAGAAGAGGAGCCAGAGTGTAGTCTGGTAATCATCTTAAGCTAAGACCTTTTTAAGCAGTAGTGTTAGCCATTCTAGACTTACATCTGGCTTACTACATAGGGTTTGAAGAAGATCCTTAAACCTTCTTACTCATATATGATATGAGAATCTGTATCAAATTTTTCTTTAAGTTGACGTAAGTTTATGCATGCCAGTTATTTACTCTGATGTTTATCACATAGTGTATATTAATGACCATTATCACTATTAACTTCAATGAAAAGTATTTCTCTGAATCTCAAGTCTATCCCATTGTACTTAGCAATATCTTACAATTTGAGAACTATTACACAAGATTATATTGTTAGTAATAATTTTCTAGCTGCCTATTTCTTATTTGATTTCATACTCCCATAGTTAAAAGGGATATGATTTTATATGTACCTGCAGATATTCCAAGATTACTAAAGTCACCCATGGTTTTTGACTGAATGGATAATGGAAGTCTACACAATAGATGCCCAAAGTGCTCTAAGTCTTCCACAACATTTTGTTTACCCACCTTAGTATCACTTAATCATTCAGATTTTTTTATATTTCTTCCATCGTAACATACCTAATTTTATTTAATAAGGTTATGTGATTTAAAAAAAAAAGAACTAACAAAAAGATAACCATTTAAAAAGGCTGAATTCTCACTGGAATAAGTAATTAGGCCAAACAATAAACAAGCAAAATATTTTGACACTTTAGTGCACTGATCTGATGGAGCTCACAACTAGGTAGCATGAGTGCCAACCACAAAGTAAAAATGTGGTTCCAGCTCTCTTCTTTAGCTATGCACATTGATCAAAATAAGTGGAGGGTGAGAATTTCCATTTCATTCTGTGTTGTATAGACACACCATGGTGTTGTTGCAGTTTGTTTTATTCTGTTTGCCTGGGGGAAAAGTCATTTTGCTGTTTTAATAATACATTGGGACGGTTTAATGACAGATGAGGTTTCAGAACTCTTAATCAGCTTGCCACAATGTCTAGAGTAAACTGAACTTAAGCAGCATAGCTGAGAAAAGAAGAAAGGACATCACCTGACTCATAATGAAAATACTCTCATCATTTAATTGTTACTTTGTCACATGCTATGAAAACCTGTCTCATTAATTTTGTTTTTCCCTCTTCTTTTCCTTCCTCTACTGTTTCAGTATTACTTTGTTCTTTTCATTACACTTACATGTGTTCATAACTCCAACTGCAATACTTGGAATTCTTGTTTTCATTTGAATAGAATTTTGGGATTCATTCTTATTAAGGTCAAAGGAAAAAAGATCTGCAAAAAACAAAAGTGAGGGAGTCCGGCGGCAGTGCAGCCGGTTAAGCACACGTGGCGCAAAGCACAAGGACTGGCATAAGGATCCTGGTTCTATCTCCCAGCTGCCCACCTGCAGGGGAGTCACTTCACAGGGGGTGAAGCAGAGGGGAGTCACTTCACAGGCGGTGAAGCAGGTCTACCAGTGTCTATCTTTCTCTCCCCTTTTGTCTTCCCCTCCTCTCTCCTTTTCTTTCTATCCTATCCAGCAACAATGACATCAACAATAACTACAACAATAAAACAAGGGCAACAAAAGGGAATAAATAAATAAATAATTAATTTTTTTAAAGTGAGATAAAATGTAGGGAAAGTATCCAAATGAGTATGAAAAGAAATGCATTAGTACAGGGAATTGGAAATTGTCTGGGTTTCATCTGTCTAATCTGTGCAATTCCTTCTCATTACTGAAGGGTTTTTTGTTTTTGTTTGTTTGTTTGTTTGTTATGTTTTGGTCATTCTGTTTCTGTATATTGCATAACATGTTATAAGAAAACCATGTGAGAGCTTAACAGATGGAGTTGAAAATGGGAACTGAGACTGGGTTCCATCCTGACATTTGTTTCCTGCAGTGGACAGTAAAGAATGGAAATTGAAGAAATTAGAGATAGCATTCACCCAAAACATGATGACAAAAAAAAGAGAAATAAAACATAAAAGAACAAGAAGCAGAATCCTATTAGTGGGCAAAGGAAAAATTTGGAAGAAAACTTTAGAAACTTCTGCCCAAAGGAAAGTACTTTAAGGTAAAGGCAGATGCCCAAATGACCAAAACAGTCAGCCTCAATCCTACCAACAAGTACCCACAATATCCATTACTAGTCTTGATCCTGTGCCAAGAGTTTTGTGCTCCAATTCTACTTCCAAACAACCTCTTGATCACTTCTGACTTCTCCCCCTACTAATTGTGACACTAATTGATTGCTCCTTTAATCGTCATGGAAGAGTTGGAAAGAAATAATTATCATAGTACTGAGAAGAGAAATTAAAAAAACACATCTTCATTATCTTAAAGATTATTTCCCTGTGCTAAATATCAAAGTCCCATAACAAATACATAGTTACCTGGAGCTTAGTAAGGAAGCTATGTAGAGGTAAGTTCTTACTTTGGGTTAGTGAACATTAAAATAAGTTAGTCTCACTGAAATGGTAGAATTTTCAGCTCAGATGATACTTCAACCATGGCTCTGTCAAGAAAACCTCAAGTAATGTCCCAGGTCTTCTGCATCTGTGTAGCCATTATCTATTGACAAGCAAACCACAATATGCTGGATATGTCTTTATATTTATACCAAAAGTTCTTTTCATCAACATTTTTAGTAAGTTTGACAACCATTTCTCTATTTGGAAGACTTCACTAAAAAGTATTTATTATACCTCTGTGGCTCAAAATATGGTTCCTTTTGACTTTTTCAAATCCAAAACTGTTTCATTAATTTGTATTTTGTATTCTGCAAAGACTCTAAGCATTATTTATTTATTTATTTTATCAGAACACTGCTCAGCTTTGGCTTATGGTGATGTGGGGGGTTTGAACCTGAAATATTGGAGCCTCAGGCATGAGAGTTTCTTTGTATAACCATTATACTATCTACCCACACTTTTTTTTTTTTGGTCCACTTTGTTTTCTGAGTTTCATCCCAACTACCCAGATGTAATTGATAGCACATAATTCTTGGCTAATCCTCGAAAACAGCTTTCCAAGTTGACACGAAGTGTATGTACACATCTAGGTCAATGAGGCCAGGTTTACAAAGGCATTTATTTATCTTCATAATCATTTACAAAATATGGATGACACGCACTCTTATGGTTGCTTCAAAAGAGCCTATGCTGAGAAGACATGGTTTACTGTCACAATCAGAGAGAAACACATAAAATGGTGTTAACATGGGGACAAAGGAAACTTCCTGCACTGCTGGTGGGAATGTTAGTTGGTCCAACCCCTGTGGAGAGCAGTCAGAAGGCTGGAAGTGAACCTATACTATGACCCTGCAATTGCTCTCCTGAGGATATATACCAATGAACCAAATACAAGCCCCCTGCTCCCCACCTGTAGGGTGGTCACTTCACAAATTATGAAGCAGGTCTGTAGGTATCTGTCTTTCTCTCCCCATCTCTGTCTTCTCTCACGATATCTCTCTGTCCTATCAAACAAGGACGGTAATAATCACAATAACAATAACAACAACAAGGACAAAAAAAAAAAGGAAAAATGGTCTCTAGGAGCAGTGGATTCAAGCCCCAGTGATAACTCTGAAGGAAAAAAAATGTGTGTATACCTATGTTAATAGCAGCACAATTTGTAATATCCAAAACCTGGAAGCAACCCAGGTGTCCTACAACAGATGAGTGGCTGAGCAAGTTATGGTATATACACATAACGGGATACTACTCTCAATTATTAAAAATAGTGATTTCACCTTTTTCAACCCATCTTGGATGGATCTTGAAGGAATCATGTTAAGTGAGATGAGTTGGAAACAGGATGAATATGGGATGATCTCACTCATAGGCAGAAGTTGAAAATCAAGATCAGGAGGGAAAACATTAAGCAGAACTTGGACTGGAGTTGGTGTACTGCATCAAAGTAAAAGACTCTGGTGTAGGTGGGGGAAAGGTTCAGGTCCTGGAACATGATAGAGGATCTAGAAAGGTTTTATTGTTATGTGGAAAACTGGGAAATGTTATGGATGTATAAACTATTGCATTTACTGTCGACTGTAAAACATTAATCACCCAATAAAGAAATTAAATTAAAAAATAGCTCATGTGATGTACATCTCAGTGCTACAGCCCAACTTTTTTGTGGTTGCTGTTACTACTGCTATCACCAGAGTTTCACTACTCTGAGAAAATAGTTTATGAAAGAAAATGTCGACAGTGGCAGAAATGTAAAGATAAGACAGTAATGAAGCTTTCCTTTCTTTTTGCCTCTGGTTCAGTGGCAATGATACAAATCCACTGCTTCGGGACCGGGTGGTGGCGCACCTGGTTAAGCGCACATGTTACAGTGCTTAAGGACCCGGGTTTGAGCCCCTGATCCCCACCTGCAGAGGGAAAGCTTTGCAAGTTGTGAAGCAGGGCTGCAGGTATCTCTCTTTCTCCCTCCCTCTCTGTCTCCTCTACGCACTCGATTTCTGGCTATCTCTATCCAATAAATAAAGATAATAATAAATTTTTAAAAATCTACTGCTCCTGGTGGCCACTTTTCCGTGGTGTTTGTTTGTTTGTTTGTTTGTTTAATAGGACAGAAAAATAATTGAGAGGCAAGGGAAAATAGAGAGGGGGAGAGAAAATTTGCTTTACTGTTCAAGAAGCAGACTCCCTGCATTTGTGGAGTGGGGTTTCCAACCCAGATCCTTATGCTTGGTAATATGTGCACATAACTGGGTTCACCACCTCTTAGACCCATAATGAAGCTTTCTTCACTGCAATGAGACTTGGATTGGAATCTAGGTTCCACTGAGAGTGTGTTACTCAGGTGAATTATCTTGTTGGACAGTACTTATCAGTTCTATTCCTTTTTTAAAAATCCAGAATAACACTATCACACTGGACTTTTTTTTAACTGGATTGTTTCTGTTAAAAAGCAGTTAATCCTCCATTAAAAATGTTCTTAAAGTAGATAATTGTTGTTTCAGACAGGCATACTCCATTTATGATATTATTTTTTCTTTTTTTAAAGTAATCATAAATGGAATGAAATTATTCTTAAATGTTAGATGTGCAAAGAGTAGTAACTGAGCATTTGTTAGCTGACTCATAGGATTCTCAAGTTGAAAGTAATATGATCAATTATAGATTAAAAAATCATGAAATCATCTTTTATATCCTAATCTTCAAAAATCTGTGGAAATTTATCAGTCGAAATTGTTCATATATACATGCTATAAGAAACAAAAAGTCAGATAAATATAAAGTTTGTCTTTATTGCAGACATCAAAAATTCCAGATTTAAGAACAAAGTTTGGATCCTCATATAATAATATGATCATTAATTTAATAACAGAAGGAATACAGACCTACATGATCAAATAAGTTTTTAAAATTGTCAAGGAATACCTGAATTTTATTAGCAAATACAAAAATGCACATGAAAAATGACAATCACTTATCTTATTGCCCTGCAGGATATCACAATTTACACACACACACACACACACACACACACATCACATACACACATTTAACAAAAGCAATAGTGATCTGCTACCTTTCAAAGAAAGATAATTCAGTCCCAAAACCTAGATATACACCAGTTTCTGTGAGAGAGAGCTTATGTTCACACATATCCATAAACTACTGCAAAACATATACCTGAAAGCAGAAGTACACTAGAGTTTGCAGTGAGTACCTCCCTAACACTTCCTCTCCACTATTCCAAGCTTTGGGTCCATGATTGCTCAACAATTTGTTTGGCTTTGTATGTTAACTCTCTTTTCAGCCACCAGGTTCCAGATGCCATCAGGATGCTAGCCAGGCTTCCCTGGATTGAAGACCCCACCAATGTGTCCTGGAGCTCAGCTTTCCCAGAGACACACCCTACTAGGGAAAGAGAGAGGCAGACTGGGAGCATGGACCGACCAGTCAATGCCCATGTTCAGCGGGGAAGCAATTACAGAAGCCAGACCTTCTACCTTCTGCAACCCTCAATGACCTGGGTCCATGCTCCCAGAGTGATAGAGAATGGTAAAGCTATCAGGGGAGGGGGTGGGATATGGAGATTGGGTGGTGGGAATTGTGTGGAGTTGTACCCCTCCTACCCTATGGTTTTGTTAATTAATCCTTTCTTAAATAAAAAAAAAAATTTAAAAAAGAAAGATAATTCAGTCAAAATCACTTTTTTATCAATTGAAAACACTGTAACATAGTGATAAAATTTCATGACCAGGACTGGGGACATAGCATAATGATTATGAAAAAAACTTTCATGCCTGAGGCTCAGATATACCAGGTTCAATCCCCAGCTCCATCATAAATCAAAATTGATCAGTGCTCTGTTTTTACTCCTCTGTGTCTTTCTGTATCTTCCTTATTATTAAAATAAATTAAATACTTTAAAAGATATAGCCAACAAATCACAATGTCCAGAAATTTTCAAATTTTTATAAATCTGTTTCTTCTATAAAATACATTAACAAATATATTCTCTAGTAATCATCACAAACATAACAGAAAGCTAAGATGCCCATCAAAAAAAGAAAAAAAGAAGAAGAAATTCTACTGCTAATAGCATACATATGCAGTTTATGCTTCATCGTGCATTTCTAAGGCTGAAATAATATAATTTATACAGTCGGGTAGAACAGAGCCAACACCATTAAGCAATCAAATTTTTAATAACAAAGCATAAACAGAAAATGAAATATTGTTAGTTGCAAAAGTAGGGGAACTGTAAAGAGTGGACTAGGAACATCAAAAAGATGTGTTTTTTTTTCTCACCTACAGGGGGAAAGCTTCAGTGAAACAGGGCTGCAGGTGTCTCTCTGTCTCTCTCCCCTTGTATCTCCCCTGTATCTTCCCTTCTCAATTTCTCTTTGTCTTTATCTAATAAATAAATTAAATTAAAAAATTAAAAATTAAAAAAGATGTGCTTTTTAATCTTACTTCTTTCTGTCCCACAGGAAATATGCTGTTTTGTGGTACAATTAGTGCCCTCAAGAGACCTATTTTAAGGGCTACTAAATATTTCTTTACTTTCCAGAAACTCTTACAATAATATTTTTATTACAAACTTTCTACCACGCTGAGGGTGCTACATCAACAATTAAAACACCATCATCATCATAAATAATAGTAATTAAAACCACATAAAATGCACACCACAAGATAACTACTGAGTTACTAAACACTATGGCACTACTTAAGAAGGGATATTTTTGTAGTGCCTCCTTTAATGTGATATTGCATAATCATTTTCTGAACTTCAGAGGCAGGAGGAGTTCAGTTTGTATCCCCTGTTCACCAACTATAAAATGCGTACAGGTTTATCTACCCTTACTGCTTTCAAATTCAGAATTATCACATATCTTTTGTTCTTTTTTAAAATAATAATTTTTTTTAAAAAAGCTTGATGTCAATTTAAATAAGGGAAAAACTTACAGAGTTTCTTACTAAATAAAGAGTGAATGTTACCTTTTAATAATTCTGTTTTGGTCTCATATTCCTATGACTGTGATAATTAATTAGTAAGTTGCTTAACTCATCTTCAGTTTTATTTTAACAGCAGTGAATAAAAAGCACATGCATTTCTATATCTGTAGATATTATGTAAACTTGTATAAACTAAAGATTTTATTTTCCTATGGACTAATTCAATAATTGTCCCCATTTATCTAATGCTCAACCAGGGATACCACCCTCCAGTTTGAAATATTTATTTTCTTGTACATACTTTAAGAAAATAAAGCATAGTAGTTTCTTTGTGAAATGGTAAATGTATTTTTTCTTTTACATTAAAACAGGCTTTAATTAAAGTCTACCCTGGTACCTTAAAGTGAGCAAAGTATGTAAGCAGAGCTTAGTGAATTATCACTCAGTGAGCATACCCAGATAATCACCACTCTGATAACCAAACTGAAAAACTCAAGCATCAGAGAAAGCTCTTCCTTGTCAGTATAAATTATTTTTTTACATTTTTTAATTTGCTTTTTTTCCCCCTTTTGTTGCCCTTTTTTTTTTATTGACATCGTCATTGTTGGATAGGACACAGAGAAATGGAGAGAGGAGGGGAAGATAGACAGCTGCTGACCTGCTTCACTGCTTGTGAAGCAACCCCCTGCATGTGGGGAACTGGGAGCTCGAACCAGGATCCTTATGCCCGTCCCTGAGCTTCACCCCATGTCAGTTTAAATTCTTACATTGAGTGCACAAAGGTAATCAGTAGGCAGTCTTCTTTGGCAACATCTTTGTACTATAAGACCTTTGTCGGGGTTCCCGGAAGATGGCGGACTGAGAAGCTGCTAGTGGCTGAGCTCTGACCACGTCTCCTGGAAACGGTAGGATTTTCTGCCTTTAGTAGGCCAGCCAATAAGGGGTCCTAGCGGAGACACCAAGGTGGTGACTATAACTTAAATTGGGTTAAGAATTAGAGTAGGAAAAAAGGGGAAAAATTTTTTTTTCTTCCTTTTAATTTCTAAGCATACCTCCTTCCCTGTTGCCCCTCCAACCAGTCCCTGGCTACCAGCTCCTAGCAAGATCCTCTGCTAGGAGCTCCTTTTTTTACCAAATTCCTGTCCCACCAGGAAGTATCATTAATTCTAAGTCTATACCCTTCTGAAACCTCTGGCCTTTATTCTTTCTAGGTAGCCAACCCCCCCACCTCACCCCGCATAGCTAATTAAATAATTAAAAATAAATACATAAAAAACCTTTCCTTTCACTGCCCTTTTATGACTGTTTGTTTTCTTACCTTTTTCTTTTTTTCTCTCTCTTTTTTTAAATTTTTTTAAAATTTTTTTCTCATTCTTCTTATCCTTTCTTCCTTAATCCTACAGCTTCCAAAGTCACAGCCCCAAACCCCCAGACCACCAAACAGTGTGCTTTTTTGAATTCACTGATACACATTTGGGAATTTCCATTCACTGCTCTTTAATTACAGCTCTTTTTCTTATCTTTTCCCTTTTCTCTCTCTTGCCTCTTTTTTTTTTATCTTGTCATACATTTCTTCCTTCCTTCTTCTTTGCTTTCTGAATTTGTGAATTATTTTGGGGAAGAAATCTGACTCAGAGTGGAATCTCTATGTGTGTATCTCTGCTCTAGTTCCCTTTCCCCTCTTGTTACCCCTAGAATATACAGTGGATAGTAGATTTGCATAACTGTCTATTCTTGCTATCCTTTCTTTCTTTTCTCTTTCTTCTTCACTGGGATTTGGTTACTATTTATTCACGGACTGGAGAAATTGTTTGGCTAACTGGTAATGATTAAACTCTTCAATACTTGCTTCAGTTGCTACTGTAATTCCTGATGTTGGTGAGTCCAATTGTCATAAAGGTATTTAGTACAGTGTTACTTGTACTCAAGACTCAACAACTGAGGAACAACAGAGCATTAAAAAAAAAGCAACACATAAACCAAAAAAAGGGGTAGATGAAAAACAAATAAAACTGCTACTCCAATGAATAAATACAGGAGACCAGAATAAACTACAAATCATCCAGAAGTAACCATAGATAAGAAAAGTATGCAAGCAATAATAAACTCATTAATCACAGAAATGAGGACAACATTGGAGGAAAGGAATGGCAGTATTAGGGAAAAAACAGTTGAGACTCCCAAGGAAAATACTGATTATCTTGAGGCAATTAGAGAACTGAAAGCTGAAATAGCTGTAATGAAGAAAGAAGCTGAGGCAAGGGAAAGCAGACTAACAGAAGCAGAAAACAGAATTGGTCAGACAGAGGATGAGTTAGAGAAAACTAAGAAAGAGGTGAAAGAGCTTAAAAAGAGATTGAGAGACACTGAAAACAACAACAGAGACATATGGGATGATCTGAAAAGAAGTAACATTCGTATAATTGGTCTGCTAGAGGAAGAAAGAGAGGAAGGGGAAGCAAACATTCTAGAGGAAATAATAGAAGAAAACTTCCCAGACCTGAATAACAGAAAGGACATCAAGATTCAAGAGGCCCAGAGAGTACCAAACAGAATCAACCCAGACCTGAAGACACCAAGACACATCATAGTCACAATGAGAAGAAGTAAGGATAAAGAAAGGATCCTAAAGGCTGCAAGAGAGAAACAAAAAGTCACATACAAGGTAAAACCCATAAGATTATCTGCAGATTGCTCCACTAAAACTCTAAAAGCCAGAAGGGAATGGCAAGATATCTATCGAGCCCTGAATGAAAAAGGGTTTCAACCAAGGATAATATATCCTGCTAGACTTTCATTCAAACTAGATGGAGGGATCAAAACCTTCTTAGACAAAAAACAGTTAAAGGAAGCAATCAACACAAAGCCGGCCATGAAAGAGGTTCTAAAAGACCTCTTATAAACAAGAACATCACTATAATACTTGCAATATATCAGAGCAAACAAAATTTTTTCTTTGAACAATGGCACTACACACATTAAATCCATAATATCAATAAACGTCAATGGCTTAAACTCACCCAAAAAAAGGTACAGGGTTGGGGGATGGATCAGAAAACATAACCCAACCATATGCTGCTTGCAAGAATTCCATTTGACCCAACAAGATAAACACAGACTTAAAGTGAAAGGATGGAAAACTATCATACAGGCTAACAGACCACAAAAAAGGGCAGGAACAGCCATTCTCAACTCAGACACGATAGATTTTAAATTAAATAAAGTAATAAAAGATAGGCAAGGACATTACATAATGATTAGAGGATCAATCAGACAAGAAGACTTAACAATTATTAACATCTATGCACCCAATGAGGGACCATCTAAATACATCAAGCACCTACTGAAAGAATTTCAAAAATGCATCAATAGTAATACAATAATAGTGGGAGACTTCAATACCCCACTCTCACACTCAGACAGATCAACAAAGCAGAGAACCATAAAGATACAAGAGAATTGAATGAAGAGATTGACAGACTAGACCTCTTGGACATTTTCAGACTCCTTCACACCAAAAAACTGGAATACACCTTCTTTTCAAATCCAAATAACACATACTCAAGGATAGACCACATGTTAGGCCACAAAGACAACAACAATAAATTCAAGAGCATCGAAATCATCCCAAGTATCTTCTCAGACCACAGTGGATTAAAACTAACATTTAACAACAAACAAAATTATTAAAAGTCACAGAATTTGGAAACTAAACAACATACTCCTTAAGAACCACTAGGTCAGAGACTCACTCAAGCAGGAAATTCAAATGTTCCTGGAAAAAAAAGGAAGACTACAGATCAATATCTCTGATGAACATAGATGCCAAATATTAAACAAGATCTTGGCCAACCATATACAGCAACATATCAAAAAGATTGATCATCATGACCAAGTGGGATTCATCCCAGGAATGCAAGGCTGGTTCAACATCCATAAGTCAATCAATGTCATTCACCACATCAATAAAAGCAAAGCCACAAACCACATGATTATCTCAGTAGATACAGAGAAAGCCTTTCACAAAATCCAACACCCATTCATGCTCAAAACTCTACAAAAAATGGGAATAGATGGGAAATTCCTCAAGATAGTGGAGTCTATATATAGCAAACCTACAGCCAACATCATACTCAATGGACAGAAGCTGAAAGCAATCCCCCTCAGATCGGGGACAAGACAAGGCTGTCCACTGTCACCGTTACTCTTCAACATAGTATTGGAAGTTCTTGCCATAGCAATCAGGCAAGAGAAAGAAATCAATGGAAAACAGATTGGAAGGGAAGAAGTCAAACTCTCACTATTTGCAAATGATATGATAGTATACATAGAATGACCTAAAGAATCCAGCAGAAAATTACTGGAAGTTATTAGGCAATATAGCAATGTATGAGGCTACAAAATCAATGTACAAAAATCAGTCACATTTCTTTATGCAAACACTAAATCTGAAGAAGAAGACATCCAGAAATCACTCCCATTTACTGTCTCAGCAAAATCGATCAAATACCTAGGAATAAAGTTGACCAAAGAAGTGAAAGACTTGTATGCTGAAAACTATGAGTCCCTACTCAAGGAAATAGAAACTGATACCAAGAAATGGAAAGATATCCTATGCTCATGGATTGGAAGAATAAATATCATCAAAATGAATATTCTCTCCAGAGCCATATACAAATTTAATGCAATACCCATCAAAGTTCCACCAAGCTTCTTTAAGAGAATAGAACAAACACTACAATCACTTATCTGGAACCTGAAAACACCTAGAATTGCCAAAACCATCTTGAGGAAAAGAAACAGAAATGGAGGCATCACACTCCCAGAACTTAAACTATATTATAAAGCCATCATCATCAAAACAGCATGGTACTGGAACAAAAATAGGCACACAGTCCAGTGGAACAGAATTGAAAGCCCAGAAATAAATCCCCACACCTACGGATATCTAATCTTTGATAAGGGGCCCAAAGGATTAAATGGAAAAAGGAGGCTCTCTTCAATAAATGGTGCTGGGAAAACTGGGTTGTAACATGCAGAAGAATGAAATTGAACCACTTTATCTCACCAGAAACAAAAAATCAACTCCAAATGGATCAAAAGACCTACATGTCAGACCAGAAACAATCAAATACTTAGAGGAAAACATTGGTAAAACACTTTCCCACCTATACCTTAAGGACATCTTTGATGAATCAAACCCAATTGCAAGGAAGACTAAAGCAGAAACAAACCAGTGCGACTACATCAAATTGAAAATCTTCTGCACATGCAAAGAAACTATTAAACAAACAGAGAGACCCCTCACAGAATGGGAGAAGATCTTCACATGCCATACAGCAGACAAGAAACTAATCACCAAAATATATAAAGAGCTCAGCAAACTTAGCACCAAAAAAGCAAATGACCCCATACAAAAATGGGCAGAGGATATGAACAAAACATTCACTACAGAGGAGATCCAAAAGGCTAACAAGCATATGAAAAACTGCTATAGGTCACTGATTGTCAGAGAAATGCAAATTAAGACAACACTAAGATACCACCTCACTCCTGTAAGAATGGCATACATCAAAAAAGACAGCAGCAACAAATGCTGGAGAGGATGTGGGGACAGAGGAACCCTTTTACATTGCTGGTGGGAATGTAAATTGGTACAGCCTCTGTGGAGAGCAGTCTGGAAAACTCTCAGAAGGCTAGACATGGACCTTCCATATGATCCAGTAATTCCTCTCCTGGGGTTATACCCCAAGGACTCCATAATACCCAACCAAAAAGAGGTGTGTGTTGTTAAAATTTCGGAAGGCTCTTGCCGGGCTGGCTTGCTTCACGGCGGGTAACAGAGACGCGGAGACAACGGCTGGGCAGGGAAGCTGTATTTCTTTATTCAGGAACAACGATTCACAAACTAAGACAAACTAATCACCAAACAGAACTCGGCTGTTTCTTTGCGGCGGCGCAAGCACTCTCTCTTACTCTTGAACTCAGGAACTCTCCAACTCTGGAACTCTGGAACTCTCGTACTGGGGAACCCTCTGAAACTCTTCCACTGTGGAACTCTCTCTTACTCTGTAACCCTGAAACTCTCGAACTCAGGAACACAGGAACTCTGGCACTCTCGAACTCAGGAACCCTCTCTCTGGGTCCCTCTTTGGGGCGGGGCCAAGCAGGCCCGCCAAATTAATAGGACTCACCCAATTCTCTTGGCGGGGGAGGGCTAGAACAATCCAATGTAAAGCATACAACAGGTGTGTACTCCTATGTTCATAGCAGCACAATTCATAATAGCTAAAACCTGGAAGCAACCCAGGTGCCCAACAACAGATGAGTGGCTGAGAATGCTGTGGTATATAAACACAATGGAATACTATGCAGCTATCAAGAACAATGAACCCACCTTCTCTGACCCATCTTGGACAGAGCTAGAAGGAATTATGTTAAGTAAGCTGAGTCAGAAAGATAAAGATGAGTATGGGATGATCCCACTCATCAACAGAAGTTGACTAGGAAGATCTGAAAGGGAAACTAAAAGCAGGACCTGACCAAATTGTAAGTAGGGCACCAAAGTAAAAGCCCTGTGGTGAGGGGTAGACATGTAGCTTCCTGGGCCAGTGGGGGGTGGGAGTGGGTGGGAGGGATGGGTCACAGTCTTTTTGTGGTGGGAATGGTATTTATGTACACTCCTAGCAAAATGTAGTCGTATAAATCACTAGTTAATTAATATGAGAGGGGGAAAATTAATTGTATGTCTCGAAGTTTTTCAAAACACAAACTGAATCTTTTTAATATATAGGCTATGTATTTGATATGCAGACTCTCTCAAAAGCCTAGACCAAGTAGATTAGAAGCATCTAATAGCACAGCTGTATACAAGATCCTGGGTACTGTACAGCAAACCCTAACAAAAGGACTTTTCAAAGTTAACCCAATTACCAAATAATGTGATGATAACATTAACTATCCATTGTCTTTTTGAACCCTAAGACAGCAGGAACCTCACATCTCCACTATAGAGCCACTACTTCCCCCAGTCCTGGAACCCTTGGATAGGGCCCACTTTCCCGTATGCATCTCTCAATCCATACCAAATAATATGGCATCCGCCGATCACAACCTGACCAACACAACAATTGCCACCTCAACATGCTTCACCTCAGACTGTGTCCAGAGACTTCACGTGTGGAATGACAACCCTTCAGCTTCATTACTTGGGTGAGACCTTTCCTTTTATAGTACACTCTAATTTCATCTCAGGTGGTTCACTTTCTAACAAAGTCCCAAAACCTTGATATACACCAGTTTCTGTGAGAGAGAGCTTATGTTCACACGTATCCATAAACTACTGCAAAACATATACCTGAAAGCAGAAGTACACTAGAGTTTGCAGTGAGTACCTCCCTAACACTTCCTCTCCACTATTCTAAGCTTTGGGTCCATGATTGCTCAACAATTTGTTTGGCTTTGTATGTTAACTCTCTTTTCAATCACCAGGTTCCAGATGCCATTAGGATGCTAGCCAGGCTCCGTGGATTGAAGACCCCACCAATGTGTCCTGGAGCTCAGCTTCCCCAGAGACACACCCTACTAGGGAAAGAGAGAGGCAGATTGGGAGTATGGACCGACCAGTCAATGCCCATGTTCAGCGGGGAAGCAATTACAGAAGCCAGACCTTCTACCTTCTGCAACCCTCAATGACCCTGGGTCCATGCTCCCAGAGTGATAGAGAATGGTAAAGCTATCAGGGGAGGGGGTGGGATATGGAGATTGGGTGGTGGGAATTGTGTGGAGTTGTACCCCTCCTACCCTATGGTTTTGTTAATTAATCCTTTCTTAAATAAAAAAAATTAAAAAGAAAAAAAAAGACTTGTCTATTTTTTTTTGTCTTAACTCTTGTCTTTCTCCACATCACATTTGTGCAATTTATCCAACATACATTATGTATAGTCTTTCCTCTGACATTTAGAAACTAGTATGAGGGCTGACAAAATAACTCACTTGGATAGTGTGCTGTTTGCCATATGAATGGCCCAGGATGGAGCCCAGTTTCCACTGTACTAAAGGAAGCTTTGATCTGGTCAGTTTTATTTTCTCTCTGCCTCTTAATCTCAACACACACACACACACACACACACACACACACACACACACACAAAGAGAGAGAGACAAAGAGAGAGAGAGAGGAACACTAACATCTGAGTAAATATAAGAATAATTCTGAAGCATGATACAATTATCTTGTTGCAGGGCAAAAGTCCTTAATGCAACGAATTAAAAATAATTGATCTAATAACTAATTTTAACTTATATACGTTGTCTTTATGACAATTTTGTGTTCACATGAAGAAAGACTTTCAGAACTATAAAATTAATCTTTTCTTCAATCTCATAGTAGTAATCTATTTTTCAACACTCTCTTCCAGTCTACTCTATACTTCTAGATGGCAAAGTTCACACCAACAGTAACATATGACTTATTAAAAGTTCTCATAAAATTCAAACACACACTCACACACACACACACACACACACACACATTCACAAGCAGGCTCAGTCTTCTAACAAATACCTTTCCACCTCAACTATACTCCAACATATGGAAATAGAGACAAGGTATAGAAGGTGTTGTAGCATGGAATACTTAACAGCAACAGACTGGTCTTGTCTAAGTATAAAATAAATCATAAAAGGAGCAATTACTAATCAAACAGAGTGATAGGAAGAATTTAAAAGCAAGTCATTGTGATTTTTAAAAAGACTTTCCATGTGTTTTAAGGGAGGAGATTCATAGCAAGTATCTGGAACACCAATAATATTTTATGCTCAGACAGAAAAACAGAAACTATTAGTTTGAGAAGCAGCTGCTCCCCATTTTAGCACCACACGTGGGCATTCCTCTAATGTCGTCACTAAGATACCAAATGTAGTATTAAACAGGAAAGCCTGGAAAAATCAAACAGTCAGGCTGGGAAGCTCATCTTCACCAGGAAGATGATTATTATTGATATAATGAGTTCAATAATATAGCTCAGCTACCATTCTCAGCTTCTTGTAAGAAAAGTGTTTTTCTCTCTTTTTACTCTTCAAAGATTGCTAGTTTTGAAGGTCCATCTCTTCCAATCAAATGTTTAATCAAATAGGATTTTGAACTTTCATTTTCTACCCTCCAAGTAATATCTGGGGAATCACTTGCAAATACATTGAATTCATAGCAAACAGAGCTGTGTTTTTCATTTTCAATACAATCAGTATATTTAATAAATAAAAACATGCTTCATTAAAGAAAGAAATAAATAATTCCAGTTTCCTTTTTTGTTATTTCTTTCTTTCTTTTTTTTGCCTCCAGGATTATCGCTAGGGCTCAGTGCCAGCACTGTTAATCCACTGCTCACGCAAGCCAATCTTTTTTTTTTTTTTAATTATTATTGGATAGTTCAGAGAAAAATGGAGAGAGAGAGAGAGAGAGAGGAAGAGAGAGAGAGACAGAGACCCTCGGATCTGCTTCACCACTTGTGAAGTACCCCCCTGCAGGTGGGGAGCTGGGGGTTTGAGCCCAGACCATTGCACGGGTCCTTGCACTTTATACTATGTACACTTAACCTGGTGTGCCATCTCCTGGCCCATCAAGCTTCAAATTGTATCTTTCAATAGTTTGATGATGAAATATTCTGTGGATCAGATTCATGAATTTTAAGTTCATGTAATTACTCCTAACTTTCACGTGTTGATATTATTGTCTTTAAGGCTGCCTTGGAGTTTGAGATATATATTTGCATCTATTGTGCTAACTTAACAATAAAAATGAAACTCTCTCGAATACTTTCATGACAAAGAATCAAGAAAACAAACAAAATAAAAACAAATATTAGGACAATGAGAAATCATGCCTTTAGGAGTAGGGAGTCTATGATTTTACTTGAGTTGATCATACTGATTTACCTGACACATTTCCTTTCTTGTACTCATTCTGCACGTGTAATCTCTACAAAATACTTTCATAAAAAGGATTTTTCTAAGAGCTGAGCTAAAGAGGCTTACATGTTAGATGATCACTTCCTGGAGTAGGTTCATATTCTACTTTTAGAAGTAGAGTAAACACAGAAATTTACTTAGTGACTTTTATTTTATTTTATTTTATTAGTGAAAAAAGCATAGATGCCCTCCATCTAACCTCATGGTATACTAACTGATAGTAACCTGCTTTCTTTAGATTGTGTAAGGCAAAAGTGGCCAGTCATCAAGTACTTTTTATTGAACAATACTTCAAGAACTGTAGTTGACATCCCATAATGACCCTGTGTCCATGCTCCCAGAGGGATAGAGAATAGGAAAGCTTTCAAGGGAGGGGATGGGATATGGAATTCTGATGGTGAGAATTTTGTGGACTTGTACTCCTCTTATCCTATGGTCTTGTCAATATTTCCTTTTTATAGGTAATTGAAAAAAAAACTAAGAACAAAAGCAGTCCTCAAACTCTAACAGATTGGATTGTGAGTATCATATTCACAGTCCAGTTGCTCTCTTGTAAGCCCTTCAAGTACTTCAGCACTTTTGATTAGTTTTCTTTAACTATTCACTTAAGCTAAGGTACAGAAGTCACTTCATCTACTTCTTTAAAAAAATCTTCTAGGCTATCTTTTATTATTCTCCACACATTTCTATTAACTTGGTCAACAGTCTTTGATTACTGGGTCAGAACAGAGAAACTTAAGGGGAATTCTGTGTTCTTTCTACAGAAACCTGCAAAGTTTTTAAGTGAAATTTCTGATGAAGTAACTAGAAGTATCTAAATGTCACCTTGTCACATCTATAATTTAGTTCCAAAATTGAGAGCAACAGTTAGGGAACATTATTGAGAAAACTTCACAGGGCATTCCACACAGTACCACAGGAACATAATTCTATAAAATACAAAAATTTTACTATTCTCATTACCTGAAAGAATAATTGTTTTAATCATACTTAGCAATTATGCTTAAGGGGTGGGGCAGTAGTATAATGTGTGCACATTAGCATACACAAGGACCCAAGTTTGAGTTCTGGTCCTCATGAGTGGTGGAGCAGAACTGTAGGTGTCTCTCTTTCTTTCCTTTTATCTCACTTCCTTTCTAGAAAGGGAAAGAAAATAAAATGAAAGGAAAAAGATAAAAGAAAAAAAGGTCAAAGAAAAGAAAAGAGAAGATAACGAACAAAAAAGAAAGAAAAGAGAAAAAAATATTCCTTGGAAAGGGTAAAGTCATTGTGTGGGAACTAACTATAAAGACGACCCTGGTGTCAAAGGGGAAAAAATAATATATCTGTGTTTGATTGGAGTGTGCTGTACTGTCCTTATTATCCTGAATATCACCGTTATACTGGTGATATTTTCAGTATATGAGTCAATTTTTTCCAGTTAGATTTCTAGAAACAACTATGAAGTATCAGTATATGTACATATACTTCAAAGGAATTAAGATAATTACAACTATATTTTGTTGGACCCTTGGATTCATTTAATCTTCATTGAAATAATCTTAAATTGAATTAAATAAAAAATAATGTCACAAGTTTACTCTTCTAATAAATCCTTGGTTAACAAGGATTAATCCTGTGTTCTATTCTACAATATATGAAAGCTATTTTCTGTGTATAACATACATAGTATATTTATTTCTAGGTGTAGAAAGCATGGTTATATATGTGCCAGGCTTAACACAACTGGTAAAGTACACATGTTCTATCATGTGCAAAGATATGGATTCAAGCCCCCAGTATCCACCTTCAGGGGAGGGAAGTTTCGTGAGCAGTAAAACAGTGCCACAGGTGACTCTCAAGGCTTTCTTCTCTAACTTTCTTTCTTCTTTGCTCCTTTCCTGTCCTTTCTTTTCATCTCTCTAAGATCTCCCCCTCCACCATCACTGGTCATATGCATCAGGAACAACTTCACAACCCCCCTGTGGGCCTCTACAGGACATCACCCTAAATGTAGAAAAACAGTGGAAGAAATCGGCCCCCTCTCCAGAGGGAGGCTAGGTTAACATACTCTGCCACTAAACAAAGGCAGGTCCTAAAATGAATGCAGCCTAAAATGTTCCTAGATATGACCATGGAATGCATGCTCAGACTGAGAGGGACACAGAAGTTACACATACTCCTGTACTAAATATAAGTAAATATGAGTCTGAGGTCAGATCATTGTGGTTACAGTTAATGATATTTATATAATTTTCCCATGTTGGGAAGTTTCTCTCGGCTTTCATCCAGCTTTCCATTTCTATCCTCAACTCTGACATCATCTTCCCAGGCAATATTTCTAGCCCACCTACATGTTAGCTTTTAGACTCAGGCAAAAATTGCTAAAGTAAAAAAAAAATATATGCTAAAGTTCCTTGGAATATACCTAATATAGACTTCCTACCTTCTTTGAATAGTAAGGCCCCAAATTTCATCAGCTATCCTTTTACTGTTAGGTTCCTGATTATTAAAAAAAAAAAAAATTGTTCTGCTTTGTTTCTTAGAGCTTTTCAGCCACCAAGTTGCAGATGCTACCATGACACCAACTTGACTTCCCTGGGCAGACAGACAATCTCACTAATTTGTCCTCGAACCTCATCTCCCCTAAGCCCTGCTCCCCTAAGGAAATGTAGAAACAGGTTGGGGGTATAGGTCCACCTGTCAGTGCCCATGTCCAGTGGGAAGCAATTATAGAAGCCAGCCTTCCACCTTCTGCTCCCCATAAATATCTCTGGTCCATACTCCCAATAGGATAAATAATAGGGAAACCCCAATGGAAGGGAGATGGATCTCTGGTGGTGGAAACTGTATGGAATTGTATCCCTCTTGTCCCACAATCTTGTTAATCATTATTAAATCACTAATAAAAATATTTAAAAAAAAAAAAGAAGAAAAGGGGGAAAATGCCACCAGAAATGCTGAAGTCATCACATAGTAACTAAGTCCCAGTGAAAACTCTGGTGAGGAAAAGAAAAATTATTTAGAGTGCACCTTCCAAAGTATCAATTTGAGATTTGGGGAACTAGGAAAATATCACAGCGATTATGCAAAAGTCTTCATGGATGAGATTCCAAAGTACCACATTCAGTTCCTGGCACCACTGTAAACTAGAGTTGAGCAGTGCTCACCTCTAATAAATAAATAATAATAAATAAAGCAGTTAGGGAGACAGCATAATGGCTATGCAAAAGACTTAAATGCCTTAGGCTTCAAGTTCTGAAGTCCCTGATTCAATACCCAACTCTACCATATAGCACCAGACCTGAGCAGTGCTCTGGCCTTTCTTTATATCTTTCTCTAGGTATCTGTCTCACTAAAATAAAGTAAATAAAATATATCTAAACATTCAATAATAAAAATTGTATTCATGCATTTAATATATACTAATATATTGGAATAAATGTTTTATATAATCCATGCAAATTATATTATGCATTTATATGCAAATATAAATTTTATTTCTACATAGATTCAAATTCTTATAAGTTTCTGTAACAAAGATTGAACATAAGCTATATTTTCCTCAAAGAATTGAAAAGTATATAACAAACTACATTTTGCAGTAACTGAGAGTAATCACACAAGCACACATATGTCTCAATATATAAAAAGCATTGCTTTTTTGTATTTTCATTTGCTACAGTGATTTTCCTCCTAGGAAAGTGTGTATTTTTTTTAGAAAGAAGATGTTTCCTACTGTGCAATGTGCAATCTTGTGAGTAAGTTCAATGTTCATTGAAGGTGAAGTAGATGAAATCTTATAGTCCTTATGACTTACTTATTACTCTCAATGTCACAGTAATCTCTCCCACTTAAGTTTTTGCATTTTTTGCCATTGTACTGTTAACTGTCCCCATTGGTTTACACAGCACATAGCTGGTGTTTAATGTATGCCTTTTTAATAATATTTAATAAATTCTAAATATTTTCTTCATCCATCCATTGTCTTATATTCCTCTGCAACTGACTCAGCTTGAAAAGACTTCAACTTAGTTTTGTTCATGAAAACTAAAGCCATTAGATTGAAGCAATATGGTCAGCATGTTGAACCTCTTCTCTACAAAGCATTAATACTCCATATTGCCTATAAACTAACTTAAATCAAAAATATTTGTTGAGTGTTTTCTTTTTTTTATTTCCTTATTGGGAGATTAATGTTTTACAGCCAGCAGTAAATACAGCAGTTTGTACATGCATAACATTTCTCACTTTTCCACATAACAATATGATTCCCACTAGGTTCTCTGTCATCCTTTTGCAGGATCTGTACCTCCCCCCACCTCGACTAACCCCAGAGTCTTTTACTTTGGTGCAGTACACCAACTCCAGTTCAGGTTCTACTTGTGTTTTCTCTTCTGATCTTGTTTTTTCAGCTTCTGCCTGTGAGTGACATCATCCATATTCATCCTTCTGTTTCTGACTTATTTAACTTAACATGACTTCCTCAACCTCCATGAAAGATGGGCTGAAAATGGTGAAATCACCATTTTTAATAGTTGAGTAGTATTCCATTGTTTATGTATACCACAATTTGCTCAGCCACTCATCTGTTGTTGGACACCTGGGTTGCTTCCAGGTTTTGGCTATTACAAATTGTGCTGTTATGAACATAGGTATACATAGATCTTTTTGTATGGGTGTGTTGGGTTGCTTAGGATATATCCCTAGGAGAGGATTTGCAGGATCATAGGGTAGGTCCATTTCTAGCCTTCTGAGAGTTCTCCAGACTGCTCTCCACAGAGGCTGGACAAATTTACATTCCAACCAGCAGTGAATGAGGGTTCTTTTGATCCCACAACATCTCCAGCATTTGCTGCTGCTGCCCTTGCTGATGTATGATCACAGGAGTAAAGTGGTATCTCATTGTTGTCTTTATTTGCATGTCTCTTACAAAGACTTGGAGCATTTTTTTTCATGTGTTTCTCAGCCTTTTGGATCTCTTCTGTGGTGAATATTCAGTCCATGTACTTTCCCCATTTTTGAATGGGGTCATTTGTTTTCTTGTTGTTGAGTTTGGCAAACTCTTTATATATTTTGGTTATTAAACTCATGTCTGATGCATGGCATGTAAAGATCTTCTCTCATTCTGTGAGGGGTCTCCTGGTTTGGGTAGTGGTTTCTTTTGCTGTTCAGAGCTTTTTAATTTGATGTAGTCCCATAGGTTTATACTTGACTATACTAGTCTTCTTTGTAGTTGGATTTGTTTCACTGAAGATGTCCTTAATACGTATGCAGAAAGGAGTTCTGCCAATATTTTCCTCTCAGTATCTGATAGTTTCTGGTCTAACATCCAAGTCCTTGATCCACTTGGAATTTACTTTTGTATTTGATGAAATATAGTGGTTCAGTTTCATTTTTCTGCATGTTTCAACCCATTTTTTTTCAACACCATTTGTTGAAGAGGCTCTTCTTTCCTCATTTGTCAAGGTTTAGATGTTCATAGGTGTGGAGGCTTTCTTCTAGGCTCTCAATTCTATTCCACTAGTCAGTATGTCTATTCATGCTCCAGTACCAAGCAGTTTTGATAACAATTGCCCTATAATACAATCTGAGATCTGGGAGTGTGATGTCTTCAATTCTGTTCTTTCTTCTCAAAATTGTTTTGGCAATTCTAGGTCTTTTCTGGTTCCAGATAAACATTTGTAGCATTTGTTCTATTCTCCTAAAAAATGTGGTTGGGCTCTTCATGGGATACCGTCAAATTTTTGGCTCTGGGTAGTATATTCATTCTGAAGATATTATTTCTTCCAACCCATGAACATGGAATATATTTCCACTTCTTTGTGTCTTTTTCAATTTTCTTAAGTAGTGACTCTTAATTTGCAATATACGTATGATAAGGGTTGAGCTCTATTGGATGAACTATCTCCTGACCCTCATGTGTTCATGTTATTTATTTATTTATTTTTGTAATGAGGATTTTTTTAATTTTTTATTTATAAAAAGGAAACATTGACTAAACCATAGGATAAGAGGGGTACAACTCCACACAATTCCCACTGCCAGAATTCCATATCCCATCCCTCCCTTGATAGCTTTCCTATTCTTTAACCTTCTGGGAGTATGAACCCAGTGTCATTGTGGGATGCAGAAGGTGGAAGGTCTGGATTCTGTCATTGCTTCCCTGCTGAACATGGGCATTGACAGGTAAATCCATACTCCCAGCCTGTCTCTCTATTTCTAGTACGGTGGGGTTCTGAAGAATCAGAGCTCCAGGACACATTGGTGGGGTTGTCTGTCCAGGGAAGTCTGGTTGGCATCATGCTAGCATCTGGAACCTGGTGGCTGAAAAGAGAGTTAACATATAAAGCCAAGCAAGTTGTTGACTAATCATGAACCTAAAGGCTGGAATAGTGCAAATGAAGAGTTGCGGGGGGTCTCCATTTTGTAGATAGCTAGTAGGTATATTTTAGTTATATTCCAAAGGGCATGTAGTTATACTATTTTTTTTGTGTTGTTTTTTTCCATAAGCCTGAAATCTGATATGCTGTTGATCCAAGTGATTGTCTGGGGACATGATGCCATGGCTGGCAGAAGGACCAGAAAGCTGGATCATGGGAGAGAATATCTCCCAAATATGGGAAAGGTATATAAACATTGTTGACTGCAAACCCCATCTATTTGATGTGATCTGGGACCCATATTCAGCTTAGGAGCCTATGTGACCTCTGGATCCCTATAGATCTGAGCTCACATTCTGTGATTCAGCTGGCTTTTTGTTGGTAAAACAGACTGGAAGTGGTGCCTCAACCTGTAAACTGCCGGACTGTTACCAGCAGCTCAATCTCTCCTTAGGCTCCTCTCTGGCCACAAGCCACATGTGTTTGCACTTACTGGTGATTTGGTTGGTTCCTGAGTTGTTCTAGTCCTGCCTTGTTGCAGTCCTAGATGATCTACTTTGGTATTTCTAGTTGACCCAGGAAAGGAGAGGAGAAAATCACAGCTGCTGCTGCTGCTCCATTGACCCGCCTCTAGAAGTCCCTTATTGAGTGTTTTCAAATTGCCAAGATAGCAGTCACCTTTCAAACTAAGATTCAAGTCTCACTAAATTTGACCTTCACCAAAATTATCAACAATTTCCAAATTTTGACCCTCTTTAATCTTATACTCTAGTCTAATATTTCCTCTTGTCTATTTCCTCTTATTCGGTTTCCTTTATATACAATTCATGCCTTCCCATATTCCAAATTTTGCGCAAACACAAAAAAACCCTCTCTTTTTCAAAACCTAACCTAATTTTAAAGACATAATCAAATTTATCCTATAATGGAAATTTCAAAAGCCATTTCAGATATGACTAATTTATTTTATTGTGTATTGAATTGTTTTTTAATTGCAGGTTGGCCTCAATGTATTTAAACTTATTATATTAATTTATCATGGAAGATAGTATTACATAATAAGAATATAAAACTCTAGAATTTATTCATCTCTGAGTTTAAATTTCCAGTAAGCTATATCCCAATCATGTAATCTTACATAAGTAAATCTTTGAATGAAATTCCTGTTCTCTTTTCAATTATTTTTAACATTTATATATTTATTTTTTTATTTTCCCTTTTTTGTTGCCCTTGTTTTTTATTGTTGTTGTAGTTATTATTGTTGTTGTTATTGTTATGGTTGTTGGACAGGACAGAGAAATGGAGAGAGTAGGTGTAGTGAATATAAATGTAGTAGTGAATATAAATTTAATGGATATAAATGTATTGAATATAAATGCTGTGAATATGAATGTAGTGACATGATATAATGTGTGCATGAAAAAGCATGATAAGAAAGAAACATATGTGAGTGCAATAAAAATGACCATAGGCTTAAGCGTTTATGTCAAACCGAACCTGATTGGCTGATGGTGATTGTAACCTAAACACCAGACAGCAAACTAGTATAAATAGAAGTATGACCTGTAGTTAAGTGAAGCGCCATCACAAAGTAGACGATCTCAGTTTACAGAGAGGACATCGACTCGCTTCCGCAGCTATTCAGAGACCCTCGTTCATCCATCGCACCAACAGATCGAAGGACTTGCCAGATGGGCGACACAGTGACTGGTGACCACGTGGTGAGCCTTACCTGCGTAGACCTTAAGAGTAAGGAGAAGTATCGAGTTGACTGTGTATGTATGTGACCCTTCGATGGCATGGCAATAAGTATATAATAAATTATACTTGAATTCTGATAAGCTCTCTAAGTGAGTCCTTCACTCAGGCTGCCCACGACAGCAGGAGAGACAGAGAAGGGGAGAGAAAGACAGATACCTGCAGACGTGCTTCACCACCTGTGAAGCGACTCCTCTGCTGGTGAGGAGCCAGGAGCTCTAACTGGGATTATTATGCCCATCCTTGCACTTCTTGCCACGGGGGTTTAACACGCTGTAGTATTGCCCCACTACTGAAATTCCTATTCTAAAGTGAAATTAGTAGCAAATATTTCTTATTACTGTAACAATCTTGCAATTTTATATATGTAGTCTTACAAATATGTTTGCAAGTCCTTAAGACTAAAAAAAAAAAAAAAAAAGCCTTACTAGATTTTAGTTTATATACTTTTATAAAGAGTATATCATATGAAGCATATCTGTAATAGTTGTTTACTGCACTTTCCTTTTTATATACGATAGGCAAAGAATAAATCATGAGTATGAGAACATGAGAGAAAAAATAGCTATCACTGATAAATTTATGTTAAATTTTATATATGTGAGTATTATATATTGATTATATAGTACATGGCAATAAAATATAAACTGTTTATACACTCATATGTAAGTATACATAAATTCACATATATGTGTGTTTGTGTGTATGTACACATATATACTCTCAAGTATGTGTATGTGTACACATTCATACAACACAATTGAATCAGGTAAACAGGCAATCATCTTAGTATAAATATTTCTAGACAACACAATTCTGATGAATATTCATTTGAAGGTAATAAAATGAAGATAACTTCTGAGAGGACAATATGTCCACAGTTGAAGGCAGATATCAATATATCTATTTAAAGAGGGTCAAAATATATTTATTAAGTTGATCAGCTTAGATTATACTTAAAGAAGATCATAAGTCAGTAAAATGTATAAAACATCTCTGAGTATAAGTTAATTAAAATATGTCTCTAAAATTTTCTTCTAAAGAGCATTTTCTGGATTTAGGAGGATTTTTCTATTCCATCTAACATCGTATAACTAATCAACTTGATGAAAGGAACATTACCATTTTGCCATATTTTATTTCATACATAAAATTCAAGTACACAGATCTATGGCATTGCCCTTCATTTGTTCTTCCCAGTTGGAATGCATGCTAATCTCCCCAGGGAATGTTCTTGCTATTTATTATTGATTTTATAGCTCAAAAATGTAAGTGGGCAGTGAATGGTCTGGCTTTCAGATTAGGAAATAACCACTTAGAAAAAGAAACCAGCTGGATACTCATGATAAATTGCTATTTTCTGTCTGAATTTTATACCTAGTTATAGGTAGTTTACAGAATTGAGCTCCATATGGACAAAATACTACTGAGGGGACTATGGGATAACCTGTGTGTAGTTACAGATGCTTCTCTCATTCTTTGGGGACACAGTTTAGCAGAAACATGTCATAATCAGGGATTTAGGAATAATGAAATATTTGGCTTTCATCTGTTTTTCATGAATTTACCAAAGCTGAGATAAAGAAAACAAACATATACAAATGTTAGCTGTGATAGTACTGAAGCCAACTAAACAAATGTTCCCTGAACAAGATTACGCACATCAGGCACACACACACACACATTCAAATAAAAATTTCCATATTGCTACCTGCAGTAACACTATAATTTCCAATATAGATATAGTTGCAAAACTATATAGTAATAAACAAATGACCTTTTTAAAAAGGAAAGAATATTGATAAATTATTTTTTCTTTCTAATACCTAATTGAAATACAGATAACAGAAGTGTTTCAAAAAAAAAATACCAGAATCTTCCAATCTATAATTACTTTGAACTATAGAAAAGCATTCTTTAAGCCCTATTGTGGCTGCCTTATCTGGCAAAGTTTAACCAGGAAATAGAAATTACACAGGAATTTGTAACTGATAAAATTTAATGCAGGCCCCACCTGCAAGGGGAAATCTTCACAAGCTGTGGAGCAGGTCTGCAGGTATCTCCCTTTCTCTCTCCTTCTCTCTCCCTTTCCTCTCAATTTCTGGCTATCTCTATCCAATAAATAAGATAAAAATAATTAAAAAAAATAAAAAATTTTAATGCAGGGGATAGAGTATACCTGCAATGAAAGAATCAAATGATCAGTATGGGAGAGGAAACAGCACTGAGCAGACCAAAAGTGTGAAGCCTCTTTGATCCAGAGACTAGATTACAAGAAAAAATAAGTCATAGAATCTGGAAATACAAATATTTATTACCAGAAGATGGGAGCCAATGTGCAGAAAGTGGAACTACAAACTAGGAAACAGCACTGAGAAGAGCAAAAGTGTGAAGCCACTCTGATCCAGAGACTAGACTACAAGAAAAAATAAACGACTGCATCTGGAACTACAAACATTTATTACAGAAGATGGGAATCACTGTGCAAAAGTGAACCCAAGTTGGAAAAACAAGCTATTGTTGGAGAAATAACCTGGAGCAGAGAGTAAACGGAAAAAACAGGACAGTCTCTTCATTTCAGTGTCCTCCAGTTGTCAACTGATACATCACTTTTTGGTTAACATTAGGAAGAGGAAATCCAACACAGATTTTCATCCTGCTGAGGAATATCACATTTTGATTTTCCTTTCTGAGAAAAAAAAAAGAGAGAAAATTATTCCTAGGATAAATAATTCAGCACCAGGAACAGACAGTTTGCACAGAACAGAAAATACATTACTGTGAACATGGAATCAGGTTCACGACCCTGGTCCCCACCTACAGGAAGAAAATTTCACAATGAGTGAAGCAGTGCTGCAGGTGTCCTTTTCTGTCTTCATCTCTATCTCCTTACTCCCTATCAGTTTCTCATTATTCTATCAAATTAAAAAATAATAATAAAATAGAAAAATTACCTCTATGAGAAGTGGATTTGTCATTCGGGCACCTAGCCACAGTGATAACCCTGGAGGAGGCAAAAAGAGAGAGAGAGGAAAAAAAGCCAGGACCATATATATATATAATATTTTGTCAAGATTCAAATAACTTGATATTCAATAGACTATATTACAATTCCAGATTTGTTTTGAATTTCTTTGCTAAACTATAAAAACAGAAATAATAAAATTTTGAAGTTAGAGAAATTGCTTGAACTACTGAAACCTTAGTCACTTATCACATAAACGTCAATATGAACTACAACAATAAATCAACAAGACAACAAAAGGAAATAAATAAAATAAATATAAAAATATCAATATGAAAGTGAGTTTTATTGTAGTTTATCAAGGAAAGATAGTAACTGTGCAGGGATTGGGCGGTGGTACAGCGGGTTAAGCACACATGGAGCGAAGTACAAGGACCTGTGAAAACATCCTGGTTTGAGCCCCTGACTTCCTACCTGTAGGAGCGTCACTTCACAAATGGTGAAGCAAGTCTGCAAGTGTCTTTCTCTTCCCCTCTCTGTCTTTCCCTCAACAACAACAACATTAATAACCATAACAAAGATAAAAAACAAGGGCAACTAAAGGGGATTAAATAAATAAATAAATAAAGGTGATTTCACCATTAAAAAATATATTAACTGTACGAAGCAAGTTGACTAAAGATATATGTTATACACTTAACTTATAGTCATTGATGGACTGCAGTGTTCATATGAGTACCATTTTACTAAAAACAGCAGCATTAAATGTACAAAATACAAGAACGCCAGACTTTTGCTGGGGTAATGGTGTCTATGTACACTCTTATCAATTTGTAGTCATATAAATCACTACTTAATTAATATGAGAGGGGAAAACTGATTGAATGTCTCAAACTTTTTAAATCACAGACGGAGTCTTTTTATACATAGGTTGAGTCTTTGATATGTTGACTCTCTTAAAAGCTTAGACCAGGGAGAACAGAAGCAACCAGTGACACAGCTATATATAAATAATGTCAACAGACATAAATTATGGTCATGTTGTGTATGATACAGTGTTGCTGAGGACTTATTCTGATGCAGTCTCTGCCCCCAGGTTTTTCTATGCTCCGCTAAATCCTAGAGTGCCCCCTTTCAACCAATCCTGGCTCCGCCCCCAGGTTTTTCTATGCCCCGCTAAATCCTAGAGTGCCGGTGCTCCACTCTGGTGTTCAGACGCAGGAAAGGTTACTGCGTGAGGTGACCATTTTATCTACCTCCACGTGGCCCAACCTGCTTCTCTAACACCCAACTCTGAGGTGCCAGCGCGAATAAAGATTTGTGTTTCCTCTTCGCTCCGGACCCTCTCTCTCTCTTCTCTGCGGCCCGCGCACTACAACATCTGGCTCTACAACATCTGGCGCCCATCGTGTTCTGTACCCACACCACGCCTGGCCTGAGGTCTCTGAAACTGCCCAGACACAGGTAAGTGGCATCCGCCCACTTCTGTGGCCCCACGTTTCCCTCCACCATGGGATTTTTTCCGTTTTATGAGGAGGTGTCCCAGACATTCTATCCTTCTTTCCTGGGACAGGCTTTCGATCTCAGAGACGCTTTAATTTTTGCTACACCATGGGTTCTCATGGCTATATTTACTATTTTCAGGATATGTACAAGGCCTCCTGCCAAAAGGTTAAGTGACCTTGAGGCTGAGATACAGGAGTTAAAGGATATTGCTTAGGACTTAAACACCCTAAGCAATCTGCAGTCAGCCCCAAAACCGCTGCCTCCGGAGACACGTGTTCGGTTTCTCCTGCGGCAGCTTCCGCTTCCACGACCCCTCCCCCCACTGCCCCTGAAGACACGTGTTTGGCCACTCCTTTGACCCCTCCCCCAGCTGTCCCCACAGACACGTGTTCGGCTCCTTCTGCAGACAAGTGTTCGGTCCCTTCTGTGGCAGACATATGTTCAGTTCCTTCTGCTTCTCTGGCCCCGCCCCCTGCTTCCCCTGAGGCTTCCGGTTCTCTTGCCCCTCCCCCTGCCGTTCCGGTTTCAGCTCTGCCTGAGGCTTCTGCGTTCCTAAACCCTGCCCCTGCCCCTGCCGCCCCGGTTTCAGCTACGCCCCCGGCCCCTGCTGCCACGGTTTCAGCTCCGCCTGCAGCTTCTGTTTTCTTGACCCCGCCCCCGGTCCCTGCTGCCACGGTTTCAGCTCTGCCTGAGGCTTCCTCGTCCCTGACCCCGCCCCCTGCTGATACGTCACCATTAAGGGACCTAGTGGCTGAGATACGAGAGCTAAAGGATATTTTTTCAGCATTTAAGGATTTTAAACCATGTGCAGTCCACCCCGGGAGCTCTGTCCCCGTAGATATGCGTTTAGTCTCCCCTGCAGCCACTACAGCAGTTTCTACTGAACTTTCCACTTCTGTAGCTCCCTCTCCCGCGCCATCGGACCAAATCCACACATTCCCGGTAAACTTGGCCCCTTCTAAACAAAACCCTCAGCCATGGCAGCCATATTCCTCTACAGAACTTGGAACGCTCAGACAAGAAGTCAGGGAGGACGGGATGCACTCTCCATGGACCAAGTCCATCTTGGGAAGCTTTTACCAGCATTTAAATACACCACAAGACTGGAAAGAACTGGCTCGTGCTGCACTCCCAGACCCACTCTATCTTCAGTGGCAGGCATGTTTCCGCGATGAGTGCTCTAGGCAATCGCAGGAAAATAGTAACAAACAGGTAGAATGGAATTTTGATGCTTTGTTTGGAGCAGGAGCTTATGAATCTGGAGCTCAGCAGGCAGAAGCCAGGTTTCCAACTGGTTATTTTGAACAGGTACGCATCTTTGCAACACAAGCATGGGAAAGGGTGACCACACCTGATGTAGATCCATCAGCTCCCATTAACTCTTTTCACCAAGGCTCTGATGAGTCATTGGCGAGCTTCATCTCAAGGGTGAAGAGAAGCTTAGAGAGAAAGGTTTATAATCCTGACGTCCGCAAACTACTCCTGCGCTCTATTGTCTGGGAAGGCATGACACCACAATTCCGTCAGGTATGCCTTAATCTTAAACACCTACACCCAGATAATTGGATTCTAGCGACACAGGAACTTACATCAGGCAATTATGGGACACCCGCTACGATGCAGGTCTGTGCAGTTGCCCCACGTAAGCAAAACGGGGCCTGCTTTCAGTGCAGTCGCCAAGGACACTGGCGTAACCAATGTCCTGATAAGTTGTGACCACGCCTCCAGTCAGGGAAACCACGCCTCCAGCCAGAGCAACCCCGCTTTCAGTCAGGGAGCCAGAGACCACGTACTGTTTGTCCAAAATGTCGTAAGGGGTTTCATTGGAAGAGAGATTGTTGGTCCCAATTTCATAAAGATGGTTCGCCCCTGAATAGTACAAATTCGGGGCCTGAGATTTTGTGGACCACTCCTGTTTTAGAACAAGGTCACCCTTCTATGACAGTAAAGATAGGCAACATTCCTTTTAAATTTTTGATTGACACGGGGGCAGCAAAGACGATTTTAAGGCAAGAAGAGGTTCCCCAAGATTGGGAACTCATCCCTGGACCCAGTTTACATGGAATAGGAGGGATGACAAGAGCATTTTACACACGAGACTCGCTTATGTGGGAAGACCCAGAAGGTTCTACTGGACACTTCCGCCCTTTGGTAGCTAATATTAGCACCAACTTACTGGGCAGGGATCTTCTGGAATGTCTTAATGTTAGGATATCCACAGACACCTCTGCAGAGCGTAAAACTCATTCCCGCGATACCAGGTCTATTCAGCACCCCCAATACTAAATGCCACTGTTCGTAGCCAAACACCCCGCTTAAGCTGGCTTTCTAATGAGCCTGTCTGGGTGGAACAGTGGCCTTTACCTAGGGATAAGCTAAAAATTTTAAAAGAGCTCGTCGAAGAGCAGTTGTCCTTGGGACACATTCGTCATTCTTGAAGCCCATGGAATACTCCTGTCTTTGTAATTAAAAAGCGCTCGGGAAAATGGCGCCTCCTTCAAGATCTCCGTGCAGTAAATAAACCATGCAGGTCTGGGGCTCCCCCCAAAGGGGTTTGCCTCTTGCATCTGCAATTCCCACGGGAATTCCAATCATAGCTATTGATATACAAGATTGTTTTTTCTCTATCCCCTTGCATCCGCGAGATTGTAAACGTTTTGCCTTCTCTGTTCCGTCTATTAATAATGCCAGCCCCGCTGATAGATTTGAATGGGTGGTGCTGCCCCAGGGTATGGCCAATAGTCCTACGATTTGTCAGGAGGCTGTTAAATCTGCCCTTGTCCCATATATTCATAAGGGCCTTAATATTTTTCATTATACAGATGATATTTTAATATGGGGAAAATCAGATGCAGATCTCTATGCCTTACGTGATTTTCTCATTCCTGCATTAAAGAAAAGCGGCCTTAATGTAGCCCCTGAGAAGATACAGCTAATCCCTCCAATATCCTTCCTAGGTTCAGAGATTTCTCTAACGCAAATTCGTCCCTTAAAACCTAATGTTACCTTCCCTTCTAACCTTACTCTTTCTTCTTTACAAAGTTTTCTAGGAAATTTAAATTGGCTTAGGCAGTATCTCTATCTGCCCACAAGCTGCCTCCAACCACTGTTTGACCTGTTGAAAGGAAACAAACAGCCCTCTTCAAAACATAAGTTAACTCCTGAGGCCTCCTTGGCACTGGAAAGGGTTAACCAGGCCCTCCAGGACATGCACCTTGTTCGATTCTCCCCCTCCTCTCCGGTAAACCTTCTAATCTTCAACTCCACCCCCACAGTAGTAGGGGCACTGTGGCAAGACCATGGGGTTCTCGAATGGCTTCACACGCCAGTAGGAGGAGCTCCAAGACTCCTCACTGAGATAGATGCGTTAGCATTCATGGTTCGCCAAGGAAGAAATAGGTCTGTGCAGGTCTTAGGGAAAGAACCAGATTTAATCATTCTGCCCTTTTCTCTCACAGATACAGAGTGGCTTATACGCCATCATTCCCACTTTGCCATAAGCTTCGTGGGGTTTCCAGGACAAATAGATAACCATTTTCCTTCTAATAAATTGATAGCTTCTTTACCTCTTCTGCCTCTACTAGCACCTAAACTTTTCTCTCGGGATCCCATTCCCTCTGCTCCTACAATCTTTACTTATGGCGGAAAAAGGGGAGCTGCTTCCCTTATATATTACCCAGACAAACAATCTCCTAAACCTCTCTTTACTGAGCTTCCTGATAATTCCCCTCAGTACAAAGAACTTTATGCTGTTTTTCTTGCACTAAAAGCTGTACCAGAATCCTTCAACCTTTTTTCTGACAGTGTGTATACTATTAACTTACTTCCATGGCTTGCTCGTTCGTATGTGAAAATTAATGACAACCCACTTTCCCCTCTCTTGATTCAAATCACCTCTATGCTCTGTTCTCAAACCCAAGCACTGTATATTCAACACCTTCGCTCCCACAGCCCTCTTCCTGGTTCCCTGTCCGAAGGGAATGCCGCAGTTGACCGCCTTGCCTCCACAGGAACTTTCCCAGTATCTGTTTCTGATCCTGCTAATTTTCACTCTCTAACCCATGTTAATCTTAAAGACCTTCAAGCTCGATTCCCTGATGTTCCTGTATCACAGTTAAAACATATCCTCGCTACATGCTCTTCTTATGCAAGTCTCATAAAGACACCTGCTATCCAGACCCTTGGGGTTAATCCCCGAGGTTTAAAAGCTAATGCTATTTGGTAAATTGATGTCACCCACATACCAAACTTTGGCAAACAAAAATATGTGTTTGTCTCAATTGATACCTTTTCTAAATTTATGTGGGCTACAGCTCAGACAGGAGAAAGTGCTAAAAAGCTTGTAAACCATATGCTCTCTTGTTTTGCCGTTATGGGGGTCCCATTATTTTTGAAAACAGACAATGCAGCTATGTTTACAAGCAAACAATTTAAAGATTTTTGTTCCCTCTGGAGTATTACTCATACCACGGGCATTCCCTACAATCCACAGGGACAAGGCATTGTCGAGAGGGCCCATCAAACTCTGAAGGCTCAACTAAATAAAGATAAAGGAGGAACATATCCCCCAAATATCCAGCTAGCAAAAGCCTTAACTACGTTAAATCTCTTTAATATTTACAATAACTCGGCCTTACCCCCTATTATTCTTCACTGGCAAACACCATCTACCCTCCCATCTATTAAGGTCAAATGGAGAGACCCACTCGATAAAGTTTGGAAAGGGCCTGACCCATTATTGACCATGGGAAGGGGTTTCGCATGCATTTTCCCTCAAAATTTCTCTAAACCTGTCTGGGTTCCTGCCCGCCATGTCCGACAATACCCGCAGGATGGCGCTGTTATTCCTGAAGAACAAGAAATAACACAAGAGGACCAGATGCAGGATACATCCCAGGATCCATAATATGGCATGGCAGAACCTACAAAAGTTGGCTCACAGAGCCCTCTCTCCTACCCCTTCCCTGAATGTCTTATGTTATGAATGGCCAGTTGTGTTTTGTGAGTGAGTGTGCTGAATGACCAAAAATTTTTTGTATGACCATCTGCTCAGAAGTACTCTAAATGTTAAAACCATTGTTGCTAACATGCATTAACTCTATAAGTAACCTGAGTCTGCTTATAGTCCAAAGTCAATTATAGTAAACCTCTAACTTGTTACAAGTTTTATTGTTTTTCACAAGTAAGTGATTACAGCTATCAAGCCTTCATATGAGGAATCATCTGTTCATACGGTAAGGTATTAAACTGTAAGAAGTTCCTCCATATCCAACCTATGTGAATTAGCAACATTCACATATTCTTGTAAACTTAACTGGTGTATCTTGTCTTGCCACCATAGGCCTGCCTTTGTCAGCCAACAATTTAAAGATGTTTCTCTTATAACATCACCCATGCCACGGACATCCTTTACTACCCCCAAAGACAAATGGCTGTTCCCCTGGACATCACATTCACTGACTGCTTCCCTTAGACTTGAGATATGCTCCTACCTCTTCATATCAATGGATACATTCCCCCTTCCTTACCTGTATACCCTTAGTTGTGGGACCCTAGCTTGTTTTACTTCTTCTGCTCACAATAGGTCCTATAATTCTTTTTTTTTTCAACATTTTAAATTTATTTATTAATGAGAAAGAGAGAAAGAACCAGACTCACTCTGGTACATGTGCTGCCAGGGATCGAACTCAGGACCTCATGCTTAAGAGTCCAAGGCTTTAGTCACTGCATCACCTCCCGGACCACAGTCCTATAATTCTTAACAATCTCATGGCCTTTTGCAGCAACAGATTGATGCCATAAATATGAAACCTATACAAAGTCACTATCATAGGCTGGACATGGCAGAATATTGAGTTGCTGTGGAGGATTTGCCCCCCTCCATCAGAACGTCTACCATGTAGAGGGCTGGCTAGCCAATGATGGGTAAGAGGAAACTAGCGCTATCCAGTCAACCTAAGACAGGGCATCTGGTACTACTGGGCAAAAATGACCAGGTGTTCCAATGACGGGTAAGATGGAAGGCTGATCCCCAACCTAAGACAGGCACAGTCCACCCTGCCACAAAACAAAGTCCGCCAAACATCAAAACATGATATAAGACAGGGGGACATGTGGGGAGCCACATGTGCCCTCAAGGTTGCTATTGGCATGGCCATAGAGTTTATGTTAAAAGATAGTTTGTTGTTGAGGTGGTCTGGTGTTGGGCTGCACCGCGGAGAAGAGAGCGGACGTCCAGAGCAAAGGGGTACACAGATCTTTATTATAGGATGGGGGGGAGGTTTGGTTCAGACCACGTGGAGCCAGCCAGTAATGGCCAACCACGGGGGGAGAGCAGGGAGCGAGGCCTCAGAGAGGGAGAGCCGAGAGCCCAGAGAGAGTGAGGGGAGGGGTGAGGGGGCTTTTTATTGGGCGACAACCAGGGGTGACGTGTAGGGCCAGGATTGGTTGAAAGGGGGCACTCTAGGATTTAGCGAGGCATAGAAAAACCTGGGGGCAGAGCCAGGATTGGTTGAAAAGGGGCACTCTAGGATTTAGCGGGGCATAGAAAAACCTGGGGGCGGAGACTGCATCAGAATAAGTCCTCAGCAACATCTCCTCCTATCCCTTTATATCTAAATGGACACAGTAAAGAAAAATGGAGCATGCTTAAATGTTTTAGAGGAATGCCATGCTCAGGTGGGAAGATGTAGGACTTTCTGTGGAGGAGGGAAGGCTTAAATGGCTGCCAACCTTGTGAGATTTAAACGTCCTCCTGTGCTCAACCCCTCTTTAGAGAGAGAGACTTACCTGGAGAGACTCATCTCATAGGTTTAAGCACAGCCTGCTCAACCATCTCTTCACAGTATCTCTACATCTTTTCTATCTTTCTATCTAGTAATTGCATAAGATGTACAAAGTCTATAAAAGACTATCATGGGGCAGAAACCTTTTGGGCATAAGCCTAAATGACATAACAAAATAGGAAGGGACACGAAGCGGAGAAATAAAAGTCAGTGTGGTGTGAAGGGAAGGATTGGTGTGTAAAGGAACATTCCCTGCTTGGGTGGGGAAAGGGAAAAGGGTACATAATGAGGGGGAGGCGGGAGGCATGACCCACCAAACAGAGGGGCTATTTGGCATTGTATAGTCCTCAAGGCAACAGTCTGTAAAGTCTATGAATTACTCAGGATCAGTCTATGAAAACCCAGCCCGGCTAGCTCAGTCGGTAGAGCATGAGACTCTTAATCTCAGGGTCGTGGGTTCGAGCCCCACGTTGGGCGCCAGATGTTGTTGAGGTGGTCTGGTGTCGGGCTGCACCGCGGAGAAGAGAGCGGACGTCCAGAGCAAAGGGGTACACAGATCTTTATTATAGGATGGGGGGGAGGTTTGGTTCAGACCACGTGGAGCCAGCCAGCAATGGCCGACCACGGGGGGAGAGCAGGGAGCGAGACCTCAGAGAGGGAGAGCCGAGAGCCCAGAAAGAGCGAGGGGAGGGGTGAGGGGGCTTTTTATTGGGCGACAACCAGGGGTGACGTGTAGGGCCAGGATTGGTTGAAAGGGGGCACTCTAGGATTTAGCGAGGCATAGAAAAACCTGGGGGCAGAGCCAGGACTGGTTGAAAGGGGGCACTCTAGGATTTAGCGGGGCATAGAAAAACCTGGGGGCGGAGACTGCATCAGAATAAGTCCTCAGCAACAATAGTTCCTGGGAATCGGGTGGTGGCGCAGCGGGTTTAGCAAGAACTGGCTTGAGGATCCCAGTTTGAGCCCCCGGCTCCTCACCTGCGGGGGAATCACTTCACAGGCGGTGAAGCAGGTCTACAGGTATCTTTATCTCCCTCTGTCTTTCCCTCCTCTCTCCATTTCTCTCTATTCTATCCAACAACCACAATATCAGCAATAACAACAATATAATTACAACAAGAACAACTAGGGCAACAAAAGGCAAGATACAAGATACAAAAAAAAAAAAAAAAGGGATAAGATAGTTCCCGCTTCCCTACACATTAGAGTCTTTGTTAAAAGATAAGGTCTTTTTCCCCATGAATCACCCAGGACCTTCCAGATAAATGGCTGACTACCATGACAAATAATATAAAATATAATCATAAATGAATAGGAAAGATACATCCCCCAATACTCAGTTGGTCAAGGCACCAAACCTCTTCTTCTATAAAGCATTCAAATCAGATGCCCTGCTAACCACGAGAAGCAGATTGTTTGTGTTTCTTTCACAGGAATCCCGGAAAAAACCATCTGAACCCCTGCACACCCTGACATCACTCACTAGATGGCACGACTACCGTGGCACACCCCCCGAAACCCTAGATGTCACTCAACGTGATCTGAAGAATCTGATTCGCAGACTCCAAGGACAGAACCTTTTTACTGCCTGTCTGCCTTTCCTGCTTTTGCTTTGACCTATCACGTTTTGGCGGTTCCAGCTCACAATCTACAGAAAAGCAGAATTCCAGAGGCTGACCTTCCTCATGCAGCATTTCATCCCCTGCCATTTCTCCCCCTAGTCGCCTACTTTGGACTGAGACTTCTATCGGACTTGCTGGTATACCCTTTGGACACTTTAGACAATTTTACAGCAGCTTCCTTCCCTTCACGTTGCTGGTTTTTCATAGACTGATCCTGAGTAATTCATAGACTTTACAGACTGTTGCCTTGAGAACTATACAATGCCAAATAGCCCCTCTGTTTGGTGGGTCATGCCTCCCGCCTCCCCCTCATTATGTACCCTTGCCCTTTTCCCCACCCAAACAGGGAATGTTCCTTTACACACCAATCCTTCCCTTCACACCACACTGGCTTTTACTTCTCCCCTACTTATCTCTTCCTATTTTGTTATGTCATTTAGGCTTGTGCCCAAAAGGTTTCTGCCCCATGATAGTCTTTTATAGACTTTGTACATCTTATGCTATTACTAGGTAGAAAGACAGAAAAGATGTAGAGATATTGTGAAGAGATGGTTGAGCAGGCTGCGCTTAAACCTATGAGATGAGTCTCTCCAGGTAAGTCTCTCTCTCTAAAGAGGGGTTGAGCACAGGAGGACGCATAAATCTCACAAGGTTGGCAGCCATTTAAGCCTTCCCTCCTCCACAGAAAGTCCTACATCTTCCCATCTGAGCATGGCATTCCTCTAAAACATTTAAGCCTGCTCCATTTTTCTTTACTGTGTCCATTTAGATATAAAGGGATAGGAGGAGATGTTGCTGAGGACTTATTCTGATGCAGTCTCCGCCCCCAGGTTTTTCTATGCCCCGCTAAATCCTAGAGTGCCCCCTTTCAACCAATCCTGGCCCTACACATCACCCCTGGTTGTCGCCCAATAAAAAGCCCCCTCACCCCTCCCCTCTCTCTCTGGGCTCTCGGCTCTCCCTCTCTGGGCTCTCGGCTCTCCCTCTCTGGGCTCTCGGCTCTCTCTCTCTGGGCTCTCGGCTCTCTCTCTCTGGGCTCTCGGCTCTCGCTCTCTGGGCTCTCGGCTCTCCCTCTCTGGGCTCTCGGCTCTCCCTCTCTGAGGTCTTGCTCCCTGCTCTCCCCCTGTGGTCGGCCATTGCTGGCTGGCTCCACGTGGTCTGAACCAAACCTCCCCCCCATCCTATAATAAAGATCTGTGTACCCCTTTGCTCTGGACATCCGCTCTCTTCTCCGCGGTGCAGCCCGACACCAGACCGCCTCAACAACAATACAGCAAATCCTAACAAAGGGATTTTTCAAAGTTAACCCAATTACTAAATAATGTGCTTATAGCAATAGCTATCTATTGTTTTCTTAAACCCTAAGACACCAGGAACCTCCTACTTCCTCTTTAGAGCCTTTATTTCCTCCAGTCCTGCATTCTTAAGGGTGGGGCGCAATTTCCTGCATGATTCTCTTAATTCAAGACTGGGACTTATATAGACCGGGACCATATGTTCACATGTATCCATAAATTAGGGCAAAATATATTCCTGAAAACAAAAGTACACAATAGTCTGTAATGAGTCAGGATCAAGTTCATAATGAAATAGGGTCTACTTAGACTTAGATACCCTCCTCATCTACTTCCTATTACACTTACCTCACTCACCCCAGATCTAACCTTATCAAAGCAAGGACTGAAAAATTGAATAAGGACAAGAAGCTGGCATACTTTAAAATGACTCTTTAGTCACTATCAGGCCACCCAATCAGCTAGGGCCCTAGATGGCAAGTCCAGAGATTCCCAAACAGACATGATGGGCCTAGACTTCAAATAAATCTCTCTCTCCATGTTACTAGTCATCTGTATCAGGAACAACAAAACAGACCCCTTTGTGGATCCCCATAGGACCTTGCCCTCAACTTGGGTCAACAATGGTAGAGAATGTTCCATCCTCCGAAGGGAGGCTGGACAACATACTCTATGCTATACCTGAGGAAGATGGGTCCTGATATAGGGGTAGCTTGGAACATTCCTACCAATGACCACACAATGTGAGCTCAGATCTACAGGGATGCAGAGGTCACATAGCTGAATATGGTCACTAAGTTGAATATTGCCCCCAAATCACATTAAATTGATGGGGTTTACAGTCAACAATACTTATATACCTTTCCCATATTTGGGAGCTACTCTCTTCCCTAACCCAGCTTTTTTGTTCTTCTGCCAGCCATGACATCACCTCCCAGACAATAATTAAGGTCCACCTGCATATCAGATTTCAGGCTCAGGCAAAAATAAAATAATAATAATAATAATAATAATAATAATAATAATAATAATAATAATAATAGTATAGTCATAGGGCCTTTGGAATATAACTAAAATATGCCTACTAGCTATCTACAAAATTGAGGACCCCCAACTCTTCATTCACACTATTCCGGTCTTTAGGTCCATGATTGCTCAACAATTTGTTTAGCTTTATATTTAATTCTATTTTCAACCACCAGGTTACAGGTGCTAGCATGATGCCTACCTGGACAGACAACCCCACCAATGTGTCTTAGAGCTCTGCTTCCCCAGATCCCTTCCCCACTAGGGAAAGAGAGAGAGAGGCTGGGAGTATGGATCAACCTGTTGGCCCATGTTCAGTGGGGAAGCAATTACAGAAGCCAGACCTTCAACCTTCTGCATCCCACAATGACCTTGGGTCCATACTCCCAGAGGGTTAAAGAATAGGAAAGTGATCAGGGGAGGGGATGGGATGTAGAGATCTGGTGGTGGGAGTTGTGTGGAGTTGTACCCCTCTTATCCTATGGTTTAGTCAGTGTTTCCTTTTTATAAATAAAAAATTAAATTAAAAAATCTTCATTACAAAAATAAATAAATAAATAACATGAACAATTGAGGGTCAGGAGACAGTTCACCCAATAGAGCTCAACCCTTATCATACATGAATCCCTGGGTTTGAGACCCAGTGCCACATGTGAGAATGATGACAAAAGTTGTGCAAGAACCAGGCATAATGCAACCATACTACAGTAGTGTAATCATACTATATGTCACTTTCTCCTTCTTTCCTCTCTGAATCTCTGTAAAATAAAATACTGGACTGGGGGGCCAGGTGGTGGCGTACCTGGATAGGCGCATACACTATAGTGTACAAGATCCCAGTGTCAAGCCCCTGGTCACCACCTGCAGGGCAGAAGCTTCTGGAGTGGTGAAGCAGGGCTGAAGGTGTCTTTCTGTCTTTCTCCCTCTCTACCCCTGCCCCTCTGACTTTATCCAATAATAAATAAATAAAAATATTTTTAGGACTGTGGTTATGCAGAGACTCTCAGGCCTGAGGCTCCAAAGTACCAGGTTTAATCCCCTCAACCAACACAAGACAGAACTAAACAGTATTCTGGTTAAAAAACCCACTGTGCGGTGGCACAGTGGGTTCAGCTCACATGGTGCTAAGCGCATGAACTGGCTTAAGGATCCAGGTTCAAGCTCCCATCTCACCACCTTCAGGGGGGTTGCTTCACAAGTGGTGAAGCAGGTCTGCAGGTGTCTCTCTTTCTCTCCCTGTCTGTCTTCCCTTCCTCTCTTGATTTCTCTCAATGACCACAATAACAATGACAATAATAACAACAACAATAAACAACAAGGGCAACAAAAAGGAAAAAAAATAGCCTACAGGAGGAGTGGATTCATAGTGCAGGAATTGAGTCCCAGCAATAACCCTGGAGGCAAATAATAAATAATAATAATAATAATAAAACAATATAAAAATAAATAAAGTAAAATAAAATACTGGATCCAAGAGGCAGCTCTGTGCTATCACTTATACTGAAATCCTGAGTTTATTTCTGAATGTCATATAATTTGTTTAGTAATATGTATTTCAGTACTATGTGCACTTAACCTGGTGTGTCACCACCTACTCTCTCCTGTAGATTGTGTAAACCATCAGTTATGTAAATTAAGCAATAATATAATTGATTCAGAAAAAAAGCACAAGCTCTTTTAACCTGTTCTTTAAATGTCTCATCATTTTACTCTACAGATAACTGAATAATTATATCAAGGGCAGATCACAGAAAGAATTTTCTGATCTCTTGCAAAGCGTGCTGTGCTGTCTACAGGTTAGCTTAAAATATGAACTAATATTTTGAAATAAATAGTGGTAAAACACTTAAATTAAAACTCACATTTTTCCACTAATTTTTTTTTCATATTTCCATGAAATCCATGGGAATATGATCAATAAAAATAAATTTGTGCCACTTTTCTCATTTTTCCCTTTTTCCCTGGTGCCTCACCAAATACTTATTTCTTTAGAAAAGCATTTTCTTTAAAATAAACTTAGAAACTTTAAGGATAACATGTTTCATAGTAGTTAGAATTTCTGGCTCAGTCATCTCAAACACATAAATATATAAGTGTTGCCTTTGTTCTGTGATGGCACAGGGAATCATACAAAATGACAGTTCAAAGTTATAGCTCATGCTTAAAACTATTTAACACATAAACCTCTCCAACCTCATTTGAGATAAACCATCAGTTCCTTTCAGACTGCTTGATTTACTACACAAAATGAATTCTTTATTTTTTAGTGTATTATTAGTGATTGCATATTGGTTTACAAAATTACAAGATAACAGTGGTACAGTTCCACAGTTTCCACCACCAGAGTTCTGTGTCCCCATTCCCTCCCCTGGAAACTACAGTGGTTCTCCCAAGGTCACAGATATACGTTGACTATTATTTCTATAACTACCTGTCTAACAGGAACGTAATGGCCATAGAGGGAGATGAGGAGACCCACACATCAGGAACATGGCTATCTAGGACCTACAGCTATGGAGCAGAAAAGAAAGACTTTTCTCATGTTCAGATAGGTGTCAAGTACAGGCTTTTATAAGTGAAGTAAACAAAAGTTAGCTAATAAAAAGTACTAAGAATAGATCTGAGAAATAGAATATAGCTAGTTATTTGGACAACAGAAATAATTTGAACTTTAGATAAAAAAGTAAATTGCCTGTCAAGCTATCCTAAGAACCACTTCATGGGTTGATTGTTGAATTTCATGTTTTAAGATTTTTCATTGATCTTCTAGTTGTTGTTGGTAAGTGAAAGGTCACTGAAGTAGTAGATTTAAATTCATCTTCTGAAGGATTGCAAAGAAATGGTCTTTCATGAGATTATTTTTATTATTAACCTAGCAGGATGAGTTTTTAAAAATTGGAGGAGTCAAGTTAAGTGAGATGAGCAAAAAAGAAAAGGATGAATACCAGAAGATTTTAAGTTCTCATAAGCAGAACTTGGAAACAAAGATAGAAAGAAGAAACATGAAGTAAAACATGTACTTGGTTTTGTGTATTTCACCAAAGCAAAGGATTTTGGGGAAGGAGATCAGAGAGGGAGTTTGGGGTGTGTTTTGGGGTCCTGGTACATGATGATGGAAACGATCTAAGTTGTGTGAGACATCTATCACATGTTCTACAGTAAACTTTTAATCCCCCCATAAAAGAACACACACACACACCCCACACACACCCACACACTTTCAGATTCTTGTGACTTGTGAGATTTCACGAACAAAATGCAACGCTAAAAAAAAATAAGTCATAAACTATTTTAATGTATAATTTAAACTTACTTCTTTGTCCCTTATAGTAATAATTTCAAGTCAAGACTATTTTAGGGAGTTCAGCTATAGCTCAGCGGGTTAAGCGCAGTGGCCCGAAGCTCAAGGGTCGCCTAAGGATGCTGGTTTGAGTCCCCAGCTCCCTACCTGCAGGGAGTCGCTTCACAAGCAGTGAAGCAGGTCTGCAGATGTCAATCTTTCTCTCCCCCTCTGTGTCATCCCCTCCTCTCTCCACTTCTCTCTGTCCTATCTAACAAGGACAACATCAATAACAACAATAATAATAACTACAACAACAATAAAGAACAAGGGCAACAAAAGGGAAAATAAATAAATATAAAAAAAGAAAATTTTAATTTGAAAAAGCAAATATTTAATCTCACTTTCCCATCATATAAAATATTCTTTGCTAGATTGGGGAGTTAATAACTGTTTCACTCACTGACAAAACACCGGTTACTAAGCCTTTTTTGGACAAGTCTTTATCTGTAAAATAACACGTCCATGGCTTTTTACCTTATTTTCAGTCTATAACAGGGGGATAGTAGCAGAATTAAAGAAATATTAGATCTTTAATAAGGAGAAAGGAACCAATCATTAATTTAAAGAAATGGCAATTAATTTAGAAGCTTCTTAATATTTCCCTTTCACCCAACAGCATCATGCTAGCAAAACACACAATCAGACTTTCCTAATTAAATAAACCCAAGTCACTGTGAGTTATGCATAATAAAGTAACTCTTTGAGGTCACTGTCACTGCATATAAAAAATCACAGTCACTCTTTTTTTTTTTCCTCAAGGAAGAAAATTTGAAAGGCAGTGATAATAAGACTGAGGAGTTTGAAATGCTAAAAGAGGTATAAGAAAGATAAAACATAGAGACTTCAAATTAGTAATTTTAGAAAGCACCTGATCAAGATAGGTCAGTATTACAGTGTTTTCCCCCTAAAGGAACAGTTTCTGTCTGAGATATAGCCCCATGTGGAAAATAGAAACCCATCAAGACCATCTAGGAAATAATTGCTATAAATTTATTTTATAATTCAGAATGATGTGCTTGGAACTAGGGACAAGGTAAGACAAAAAGATATTTTAACTTGAAAGAATTTACAATAAGGGAGGGAGAGGAAGATGGCGGCCTGAGAAGTTGCTGGCAGCGAGCGCTCTGACGGCATCGTCGGCAACGGTAGGATTTTCTGCCTTTAGCAGGCCAGTTAATAAGGGGTGACACCAAAGAGTGGGTACAATTTAATTTGGGTTAAGAATTAGAGTAAAGGTGACACGGACTAGCGGGGCTCCAGAATTCCCAGGGCGCAGGGCAAGGAGAGTGCGCCGGGCATTGTCCTCCGCCCGCCCAGGAAGGCGGCTCCTCCGCCGGTTGCAGAGCGCGGCGGGCAGAGGACCCGGAGAGAGCACTTTAGCTCGGGGCTTCCTCTTGGGAGAATCCAGGGTCCACCGTGACCCTGAGAGCAGATCCAAAGACTTCTTGAGTATAGCTCTCATTGGATCAAAGGATTTGGAGCTAGTTTTCATTTTTGAGAAATCCTTTAAAAAAGTCTGGAGGGGGGGGTTTCCTGGAAGATGGCGGACAAAGGAGAAGTGGCTAGCCTTTGAGCTCCGGACACATCTCGTGTAAACAATAGGATTTTCTGCCTTTAGCAGGCCAGCCAATAAGGGGCCACAGCAGTCATACCAAAGAGCTGTCTATAACTTAATTTGGGTTAAGAATTAGAGTAGGGGGAAAAAAATTCTTTTTTCTTCCTTTTAATTTTCAAGCATACATCCTTCCCGCCGCTCCCCCCCCCCCCCACCATAAGCAGTGCCTGGGACCAGCTACTAGCAGGATACCCCATACCACCAAACAGGGTTTTTTTTTTTTTTTTTTTTTTTAAACTCACTGATAACACATTTGGGAAGTTCCTCACACTGCTCTTTAATTACAACCCTTCTTCTTATATTCTCCCTTTTCTCTCTCTTATCTCTCTCTATCTCTTTTTTTATTTTTTATTATTATTATTATTTTTTTATCTTGTCATACACTTCTTTCTTCTTTGCCTTTCTGAATTTGTGAATTACTTTGGGGAAGAAATCTGACCCAGAGTGGACTCTCTATGTGTGTATCTCTGCTCTAGTTCCCTTTACACTCTTGTTACCCTAGAATATACACTGGATAGTAGATTTTCATAACTGTCTATTCTTGCTATCCTCTCTTTCTTTTCTCTTTCTTCACTGGGATTTGGTTACTATTTTTTCACGGACTGGAGAAATTGTTTGGCTAACTGGTAATGATTAAACTCCTTCAATACTTACTTCAGTTGCTACTGTAATTCCGGAGGTTGGTGAGTGCAATTGTCATAAAGGTATTTAGTACGGTGTTACTTGTGCTCAAAACACAACAACTGACGAACAACAGAGCATTAAAAAAAAAAAAAAAGAGAGAAACACATAAATAAAAAAAAAATGGGTAGATTAAAAACAAATAAAACTGCTACCCCAATGAATGAAGACAAGAGCCCAGAAGAAACCATAAATCAGTCAGAAGTAACCATAGATAAGAAAACTATGCAAGCAATAATAAACTTATTAATCACAGAAATGAAAACAACATTGGAGGAAAGGAATGGCAGTATTAGGGAAACAACAGTTGAGACACCCAAGGAAAATACTGATTATCTTGAGACAATTAGAGAACTGAAAGCTGAAATAGCTGTAATGAAGAAAGAAGCTGAGGCAAGGGAAAGCAGACTAACAGAAGCAGAAAACAGAATTAGTCAGACAGAGGATGAGTTAGAGAAAACTAAGAAAGAGGTGAAAGAGCTTAAAAAGAGATTGAGAGACACTGAAAACAACAACAGAGACATATGGGATGATCTCAAAAGAAGTAACATTCGTATAATTGGCCTGCCAGAGGAAGAAAGAGAGGAAGGGGAAGCAAACATTCTAGAGGAAATAATACAAGAAAATTTCCCAGACCTGAATAACAGAAAGGATATCAAGGTGCAAGAGGCCCAGAGAGTACCAAACAGAATCAACCCAGACCTGAAAACACCAAGACACATCATAGTCACAATGAGAAGAAGTAAGGATAAAGAAAGGATCCTAAAGGCTGCAAGAGAGAAACAAAAAGTCACATACAGGGGAAAACCCATAAGACTTTCTGCAGATTTCTCCACTCAAACTCTAAAAGCCAGAAGGGAGTGGCAAGATATCTATCGAGCCCTGAATGAAAAAGGGTTTCAACCAAGGATAATATATCCTGCTAGACTTTCATTCAAGCTAGATGGAGGGATCAAAACCTTCTTAGACAAACAACAGTTAAAGGAGGCAACTATCACCAAGCCGGCCCTGAAAGAGGTACTAAAAGACCTCTTATAAACAAGAACATCACTATAATACTTGTAATATATCAGAGTAAACAAATCGTTTTTTAGAACAATGGCACTACAATACATTAAATCCATAATATCAATAAATGTCAATGGCTTAAACTCACCCATCAAAAGGCACAGGGTGGGGGGATGGATCAGAAAACATAACCCAACCATATGCTGCTTGCAAGAATCCCATCTGTCACAACAAGATAAACACAGACTTAAAGTGAAAGGATGGAAAACTATCATACAGGCTAACGGTCCACAAAAAAGGGCAGGAACAGCCATTCTCATCTCAGACACGATAGATTTTAAATTAAATAAAGTAATAAAAGATAGGCAAGGACATTACATAATGATTAGAGGATCAATCAGCCAAGAAGACTTAACAATTATTAACATCTATGCACCCAACGAGGGACCATCTAAATACATTAAACACCTACTGAAAGAATTTCAAAAATACATCAATAGTAATACAATAATAGTGGGAGACTTCAATACCCCACTCTCACACTTAGACAGATCAACAAAGCAGAGAACCAATAAAGATACAAGAGAATTGAATGAAGAGATTGACAGACTAGACCTCTTGGACATTTTCAGACTCCTCCACCCCAAAAAACTGGAATACACCTTCTTTTCAAATCCACATAACACATACTCAAGGATAGACCACATGTTAGGCCACAAAGACAGCATCAATAAATTCAAGAGCATTGAAATCATCCCAAGTATCTTCTCAGACCACAGTGGAGTAAAACTAACTTTTAACAACAAACGGAAAATTATTAAAAGACATAGAATTTGGAAACTAAACAACATGCTCCTTAAGAACCACTGGGTCAGAGACTCACTCAAACAGGAAATTCAAATGTTCCTGGAAACTAATGAAAATGAAGACACAACCTATCAAAATATTTGGGACACAGCGAAAGCAGTACTGAGAGGGAAACTTATAGCCATACAATCACATATTAAACACCAAGAAGAAGCCCAAATGAACGACCTTACTAGACACCTCAAGGACTTAGAGGAAGAGGAACAAAGGAACCCTAAAGCAACCAGAAGGACAGAAATCACTAAAGTTAGAGCAGAAATAAACAACATCGAAAATAAAAGAACCATACAAAAGATCAATGAAGCCAAATGTTGGTTCTTTGAAAGATTGAACAAAATTGACAAACCCCTAGCCAGACTCACCAAACAAAAAAGAGAGAAGACTCAAATTAATAGAATTGTAAACGATGCAGGAGATATCACAACTGACACCACAGAAATCCAGAGAATTCTGCGAAACTTCTATAAAGAACTATATGCCACCAAGCTAGAGAATCTGGAAGAAATGGAACAATTCCTAGAAACCTATGCACTTCCAAAACTGAACCAAGAAGAACTACAAAATCTAAATGCACCAATCACAGACAAAGAAATTGAAACCGTTATTAAGAATCTCCCCAACAACAAAAGTCCTGGACCAGATGGCTTCACAAACGAATTCTACAAAACGTTCAGGAAACAGTTAATACCCATACTTCTTAAGCTATTCCATAAGATTGAAGAAACAGGAATACTCCCTTCCACCTTTTATGAAGCCAACATCACCCTGATACCAAAAGCTGATAGGGACAGAACAAAAAAGGAAAACTACAGACCAATATCTCTGATGAACATAGATGCCAAAATATTAAACAAGATCTTGGCCAACCGGATACAGCAACACATCAAAAAGATTGTTCATCATGACCAAGTGGGATTCATCCCAGGAATGCAAGGCTGGTTCAACATCCGTAAATCAATCAATGTCATTCATCACATCAATAAAAGCAAAGCCAAAAACCACATGATTATCTCAATAGATGCAGAGAAAGCCTTTGACAAAATCCAACACACATTCATGCTCAAAACTCTACAGAAAATGGGAATAGATGGGAAATTCCTCAAGATAGTGGAGTCTATATATAGCAAACCTACAGCCAACATCATACTCAATGGAGAGAAGCTGAAAGCATTCCCCCTCAGATCGGGGACTAGACAGGGCTGTCCACTGTCACCGTTACTCTTCAACATAGTATTGGAAGTTCTTGCCATAGCAATCAGGCAAGAGAAAGAAATCAAAGGGATACAGATTGGAAGGGAAGAAGTCAAGCTCTCACTATTTGCAGATGATATGATAGTATACATAGAAAGACCTAAAGAATCCAGTAGAAAATTACTGGAAGTTGTTAGGCAATATAGCAAGGTATCAGGCTACAAAATCAATGTACAAAAATCAGTGGCATTTCTTTATGCAAACACTAAATCTGAAGAAGAAGACATCCAGAAATCACTCCCATTTACTGTTTCAGCAAAATCAATCAAATACCTAGGAATAAAGTTGACCAAAGAAGTGAAAGACTTGTATACTGAAAACTATGAGTCGCTACTCAAGGAGATAGAAACTGATACCAAGAAATGGAAAGATATCCCATGCTCATGGATTGGAAGAATAAATATCATCAAAATGAATATTCTCCCCAGAGCCATATACAAATTTAATGCAATACCCATCAAAGTTCCACCAGGCTTCTTTAAGAGAATAGAACAAACGCTACAATCATTTATCTGGAACCTGAAAACACCTAGAATTGCCAAAACCATCTTAAGGAAAAGAAACAGAAATGGAGGCATCACACTCCCAGACCTTAAACTATATTATAAAGCCATCATCATCAAAACAGCATGGTACTGGAACAAAAATAGGCATACAGACCAGTGGAACAGAATTGAAAGCCCAGAAGTAAATCCCAACACCTATGGGCATCTAATCTTTGATAAGGGGGCCCAAAGGATTAAATGGAAAAAGGAGGCTCTCTTCAATAAATGGTGCTGGGAAAACTGGGTTGAAACATGCAGAAGAATGAAATTGAACCACTTTATCTCACCAGAAACAAAAATCAACTCCAAATGAATCAAAGACCTAGATGTCAGACCAGAAACAATCAAATACTTAGAGGAAAACATTGGTAAAACACTTTCCCACCTACACCTCAAGGACATCTTTGATGAATCAAACCCAATTGCAAGGAAGACCAAAGCAGAAACAAACCAATGGGACTACATCAAATTGAAAAGCTTCTGCACATCCAAAGAAACTATTAAACAAACAGAGAGACCCCTCACAGAATGGGAGAAGATCTTCACATGCCAGACATCAGACAAGAAACTAATCACCAAAATATATAAAGAGCTCAGCAAACTTAGCCGCAAAAAAGCAAATGACCCCATCCAAAAATGGGCAGAGGAAATGAACAAAACATTCACCACAGAGGAGATCCAAAAGGCTAACAAACATATGAAAAACTGCTCTAGGTCACTGATTATCAGAGAAATGCAAATCAAGACAACACTAAGATACCACCTCACTCCTGTAAGAATGGCATACATCAAAAAGGACAGCAGCAACAAATGCTGGAGAGGATGTGGGGACAGAGGAACCCTTTTACATTGCTGGTGGGAATGTAAATTGGTACAGCCTCTGTGGAGAGCAGTCTGGAAAACTCTCAGAAGGCTAGACATGGACCTTCCATATGACCCAATAATTCCTCTCCTGGGGTTATACCCCAAGGACTCCATAACACCCAACCAAAAAGAGGTGTGTACTCCTATGTTCATAGCAGCACAATTCATAATAGCTAAAACCTGGAAGCAACCCAGGTGCCCAACAACAGATGAGTGGCTGAGAAAGCTGTGGTATATATACACAATGGAATACTATGCAGCTATCAAGAACAATGAACCCACCTTCACTGACCCATCTTGGACAGAGCTAGAAGGAATTATGTTAAGTGAATTAAGTCAGAAAGATAAAGATGAGTATGGGATGATCCCACTCATCAACAGAAGCTGACTAAGAAGATCTGAAAGGGAAACTAAAAGCAGGACCTGATCAAATTGTAAGTAGGGCACCAAAGTAAAAACCCAGTGGTGAGGGGTAGGCATGTAGCTTCCTGGGCCAGTGGGGGGTGGAAGTGGGCGGGAGGGATGGGTCACAGTCCTTTGGTGGTGGGAATGGTGTTTATGTACACTCCTAGCAAAATGTAGACATATAAATCAGTAGTTAATTAATATGAGAGGGGGAAATCAATTGTATGTCTCAAAGTTTCTCAAAAGACAAACTGAATCTTTTTAATATATAGGCTATGTATTTGATATGCGGACTCTCTCAAAAGCCTAGACCAAGTAGATTAGAAGCTTCCAATAGCACAGCTATATACAAGATACTGGGTACTGTCCAGGAAACCATAACAAAGGGACTTTTCAAAGTTAACCCAATTAACAAATAATGTGATGATAATATTAACTATCGATTGTCTTTTTGAACCCTAAGACAGCAGGAACCTCACATCTTCACTATAGAGCCCCTACTTCCCCCAGTCCTGGAACCCTTGGATAGGGCCCACTTTCCCGTATGCATCTCCCAATCCAAACCAAACAACATTGCATCTGCCGATCACAAACTAACCAAAGCAACGATTGCTACCTCAACATGCTTCACCCCAGAATGTATCCAGAGACTTCACGTGTGGAATGACAACCCTTCAGCTTCATTACTCGGGTGAGACCTTTCCTTTAATAGTACACTCTAATTTCATCTCAGGTAGTTCACTTTTCAACAAAGTCCCATAACCTAGATATACACCAGTTTCTGTGAGAGAGAGCTTATGTGCACACGTATCCATAAACTACTGCAAAATATATACCTGAAAGCAGGACTACACTAGAGTTTGCAGTGAGTACCTCCCTAACACTTCCTCTCCACTATTCCAAGCTTGGGATCCATGATTGCTCAACAAATTGTTTGGCTTCATATGTTAACTCTCTTTTCAATCACCAGGTTCCAGATGCCACCAGGATGCTGGCTAGGCTTCCCTGGATTGAAGACCCCACCAATGTGTCCTGGAGCTCAGCTTCCCCAGAGTCACACCCTACTAGGGAAAGAGAGAGGCAGACTGGGGGTATGGACCGACCAGTCAACGCCCATGTTCAGCGGGGAAGCAATTACAGAAGCCAGACCTTCTACCTTCTGCATCCCTCAACGACCCTGAGTCCATGCTCCCAGAGGGATAGAGAATGGGAAAGCTATCAGGGGAGGGGGTGGGTTATGGGGATTGGGTGTTGGGAATTGTGTGGAGTTGTACCCCTCCTACCTTATGCTTTTGTTCACTAATCCTTTCTTAAATAAAAAATTAAAAAAAAAAAAAAAAAAAAAAAAGAATTTACAATAAGGTAGAAGGGACCTAATTTACAATAAGGTAGAAGTAACCACTAGAGCTCAGGACACTAAGAGCTCGTGGAAGAAAGCAGAAAATTCCATGTGGGCAGGCAGGAAACTAACCCTCTCATTGAGGAGAAGTGGGTTAAGGCCACTGGGCTTCAAAAACTTTTGATATTGAGACCTAAAGAATGAGAAAAGAAGAAAAAAATAGGAAGTAAGTCTAGAAGTAAGTCTAGCAGAAGGACTGGGGTGAGGGTTTAGCTGCCAAAGGATCCTCTATATGCAATGGGTCAGGAGATCATCAACAGAAAAGAATAAGAACTGTTTGAACACACGCATATATGCATGCATGCACACATCAGTAGTTCCTGACCATGATGAAGGGTTGATGGAAATAACTGTGTAGTTCCATGTGGAAAACTGCAATTTCCCAGGTCATACGCAAATATCACTTGGTTGTAGATGTGATGGGATGAAGGGAAAGAATAGTTTGGAGGTTTTCTCACTAAGGTAAAAGATAACTAAGGAAGGGACAATGGAAAAGTCAGGCAAAAAGAAATACAGAAATGCATGTGAATTGAGGAAGTGAATTGAGAGCATTTTGAGACTTATTTCAGAAAGAATGTTAACAAAGAAAAGAGTAAAAATTGATGTCCAAGGAGCTGGATGGTGGCGCACCTGGTTGAGCACACAAGGACCTAGGTTCCAGATCCTGGCCCCCACCTGCAGGGGGAAAGCTTTGCAAATGGTGAAACCAGTTTGCAGGTGACTCTTTGTCTCTCTCCCTCTCTGTCTCCCCTCCTCCTCTCAATTTCTGGCGGTCTCTATCCAATAAATAAAGAAATAAAAGAAAAAAGAAAAAATTTAATATATATAATTATTTTTTTTAATTTTGATGTCCAACAATTGCTAAAGCATCCCATTGGAACTTAGTGCTCTTTGTTAGGAAAGGAAATGCTGAGAGAGCAGGAATTGTATATCATTATTATCACCTAAAAGTATAAGGAGTGAACAAAGCAATCAAATAAGAGTAAGTTCCAATTTAAAATATTTCAAAGAACTGAATAATTCAAAATGGCATTTTTCAAAATGGCATAAAACTAATAGAACAAAAATGATATTAGAGATTTTATAGCACAAAATAAGACTTAAAATTAAAATAAAATGGTTGTAAAAAAATGGCAACTAGGGACCAGGCAGTGGCACAGTGGGTTGAATTTACATGTTACAATGCACAAGACCCTGGGTTCGACTCCATAGTCTCCACCTTCAGGGGGGAAGTTGTGCAAGTGGTGAAGCAGATCTGCAGGTATCTCTCCTTCTATCTCCCTCTCTATCTCCCCTTTGTTTATCTCTCCATTAGATTTTTGGCTGTCTTTATGAAGTAAATAAAGACAAACAAAATAAATGAAAATAAATGGGAAATATGAGGTCAATAAGGGGAAATCTAGATACATTAACTAGCATGGAATATGAACAAAAGAGTTGAATTTTAGAATATTGATTTGATGCTTCAATGTTATGCAAACCTTAGAAAAATGTAGCAAAAGGAGACCAAAGAACAAATTTTACATTAAGCTTAAACAGCTTCAAAATGTTAGGGGCTTTAAAATTACCTATATTATGCTCTGTGAAATCCATCTCAGAGCATTCGTACTTAAAAATAAGTATTCTTTTGAAATATTATATGAAAAAACAAAACAAAATTGGAAAGAGTAGTGCTTTGTTAAAATGAAGATATATATATACAGTAAGACGTAATTCTCCCCTTCAGGAACATGATAAAAAATGTTTTCACATATTAAAGCAGGCTACACTTATTTGTCAAAAATAAATCATGTTGAGGATAGTGTTTTTCTTTGAACTTTTAGGTAGGAAATGTAGTATGCGTCATGTGAAAATGAGTCTGGCTTTGAACATTCACAATGGCAAACAAAAATTGGCAAATGAGAAGACTGATGGTTCTCTGGGGTATAAAGAAGTCACTGAAGAAATTAGAAAATTAGACAAGAATCTGTGTTGAGTACAAAAAAGAAGAAAAAACTTCAAAAGAAAGGATTATTTTGTTCTTTCATAAAGAGAAAAATAAAATTATACAAGTGAGCTTAAAAATGTAGACTTACTTCCTTCAACTAATTAAAGCCTTTATGTTTAAAGCAAATGTAAGAATTATAGAGGGATAATTAAATTGATTCTGCCAATTATGCAACAAGTTATAAGTACCCACTGTGGACCAGACAAGGCTATGAGGATACAAAGATGAAAGGTATTGTCTTTATCCTCATGGAGTTTAGCAAAGCAAATAAGCAACTGTGAATTATGCTAGAGGAAAAGCAAGGCCCTATTGAAGAATCTGGAAAAAGCAGCTAGCTCTATGTATTAGAGAAATTTTCCATGGCAGAACTGAGCCATACTTCAATCTTTCTCTACATATGTCTTTCTATCTCTATTTCATTAAAATAAAAGAAAACATTAAAGGGATATGTAATCTATTTGTTCTTCACACCTGATTACTGCTAAAACCAATAAGATATGGCAGAAATTTTGTGCTGTATCTTTTGAGGCTTGGACATAATAAATCTTGCAGCTTTATCCAGGAATCCTGTAATGATCACTCTTGGGCTGTGCCCTTTCATAACACAGACAGCACTCTGTGAGAAAATGTAACTACATGTAGCATACTAGGTGAAAGTCTCAGCTGAGATCCTAGTCAACAACATCTTCAACCACCAGCCAGAATGTCTACATTCTCTGACCTACAATTTAGCAAAGTGTCTGATTACAAGACTGAGTCATGGCACACCTGGTAGAGCTCACACATTGCCATGAGCCAGGAGTACGGTTTGAGCCCCTGCTTCCTACCTGCAGGGGAAGCTTCACAAGCTTCTACCCCTATATCTACCTCTCTCCTCTCATATTTTCTTTATCCTATCCAATTCAAAGAAATAGGAAAAATAGAATAAAATAAAAAGGAAAAAATGGCTGCCAGGAGTGGTAGGTTCATAGTGTAGCACTGAGCCCCAGTGGCAGAGAGAAAAAAAAAAAATCAGATGTCTCTGGGTCTGTTCTCAGGCATGTGAGAACTTCTGAACTCAATTAAAGTACAGGAAAATGACAAAAAATAGTGAATTGGTTTGCTATACAGCCATAATAATAACCATAATAGTAAAAAAATAAATGGCTAAGTGTGAAGAGTGTCTCACAGAAGCTTGAATTTACTTAGTGCCTATCAAGAGCTAGCATCTCAGCTAGCTTTCCATTCCCAGTCTGACAAATGAAGAAACTGAAATTTCAGAATTTAGGTAAAATGATCATTTACTTGAGTTCAATTAAGTTGCCTTTAATGAAGTTATTGGCGAGACTAGGACGGTTGCGTAGCAAGTAAAGTGCAGGTGGTGCAAAGTGCAAGGACCGGCGTAAGGATTCAGGTTCCAGCCCCCAGCTCCCCACCTGAAGGGGTGTCTCTTCACAAGCAGTGAAGCAGATCTGAAGGTGTCTGTCTTTCTCTCTCCCTCTCTGTCTTCCCCTCCTCTCTCCATTTCTCACTGTCCTATCCAACAGCAACAACATTAATAATAACAACAATAACTACAACAATTTTAAAAAGGGCAACAAAAAGAGAATAATAAATAAATATTTAAAAAAAAAAGCTAATGGCAAGAAGAGGCAAAGAAGCTCCCTGGGATATATAGATATCAAAGAGTTAGGTTATCTTTTCCTTTGTTATCACTTTTTTTGGAGGGGGGTTATAGTTTGCAGTTGCTTACAGATAGGTACAACTGCTAAGCAGCTCACCATAGTTAGTGCCTGCAAAACACTCTCACCTTCAACTTAGGTCTTCTTCCACTATTATACAGCAGGACTACAAACACATCCACTCCCTCCACCCAGTTTGTTCCCTGCTCTCCTTTTCCAGTCATTTGCTTTGGTGAAATACACCAAACCCATTTTGAACTTTGTGTCCCCTTTCTCCTCTTATTTCTGAAGTTCCACCCTCAAGTAAGATCATCCCATATTGATCCTTCTATTTTTGGCTAATCTCACTTAACATGATTCCTTAAAGCTCTATCTAAGATGAGGTTATCATTTCCAACATATGTGATTGCTATCCATACCACAAGACGAAGGGATGGAGAGGAGCTAAAACAGCAGAGGATAGGGAAACAGAAAAATGGTGTATGGGGGCTGGGTGTTGGAGCACCTGAATGAGCGCACATGTTACAGTACGCAATTACCCAGGTTCAAGTACCAGGTCCCCATCTGCAGTGGGGAAGCTTTGCAAGTGGTGAAGCAGTTCTGTATGTGTCCCTCTGTCTCATTCCTTCTCTATCTTCCCCCTCCCTATTGATTTCTGGCTGTCTCTATCCAACAAGTAAATAAAGATAATTATTAAAAAATAAGAAAAATGGTGTATGCATATGTCATGATCAGACTGTAATAATATTGAGTAATTAAGAATTCTCCTTCATTTGTTAATTCATTCAACACATTTTTGGTGAGATTTTTAACAAGTACTAGACACTATTTTGTCTCAGAAGATAAGCAAACACACACACAATGTCCACGGGTATTCAAAGAGCTCACATCCCCATCTGCACTGGGTTTCCTATAAGGAAATGTGCCTGAAACAGACAAGAGAACCACCTGCAGCAACCCTTGAAAACAGACATAGAGAATTCCAAGTTATAATAGAAAGCTGTGAAGCTGCTTTTTAGTCCCAAAGCTTTATGACTTTCCTTTGCAGAGGACTCACATCCTCTTTTCATGGTCTGGTAATCTAGGTCAGAAAGATACAGCCCCGGTTAATAAGAAAAAAAGAAAAAAATGGTGGCATCTTTTAATTCCAGAGCTTTCTGTGAGTTGAATCAAGAGATATTATTTTGTAGAGTGTTTCACCACCAGATTGTTCTTTCGTCCATACGGTAGGCTGACCTCAGATTGAAATGATATATTTCTTTTTAGTATCTGCACTGCCACAGAAGTCCCTAATGACACCACAGCAATAGAACAGAAGACTCAAATAATGTCTATTTTTGGAAGAAACTCAGGTATTATCACTTTTTTTTTGAAGGTGACATAGGAAAGTAGGGCAGGGCTAATCACAGGTAAGATTGGATTTAAAACATTAAAAAAAAAAAGCCTTTTTATAAAACAGAGGCTGTTGTAACAGGAATGAAGCATAGAAATTGTATGTAAAGGTAAGAAATCATTACTAACAGAGCCAAACCTATGAGAGGACTGAGAGATCTTTCTACAATTAAATAATTTTTTTTAATAATATAGCTTTGAACTGTTTCAGATATTTTTAAAGTACTTAAGTCTTCCCACTCACACAATGAATAACATATTATATTATAGCTCATCTGTAGTGCACACATATTTTTTTGCAGGCAAAACACTGTTTTTGTTTTTATTATTCAAAATTAGTTGTATTGGGTGGGGCTTTCCTAATAACTTAGAATGTTTTAAAGTGGCAACTTCCATAAGACTCTTTGATCTAACTTGTGGCAGCTTTTGAAAAGCCGAGTTTCCAAAAAAGAAATTCTACCAAGGATGCTGCCTACACGTGGCTGACTCCCCAGGGAGCCCAGACAATCCTTGTCAACGCTCTGAGGTAAAATTTCTTTTACTTAATCTGGATGGTTTTTATCACTCCTGGTGAACCTGATTCTCATTCCATTCCACTGCCTTTGAGGTGTTTTTTATTCAGCAGGCTCACACTGACTTCTCTAAGAGGGACTGTGAAGTGCAGCTCCTCTTGGCCCTGAAAGTTTCAACTGCCTCAAGAAGCTCAGGAGCATCCTTTAGGCAGTTGATGTAACATCTGGAAGCACAATGCTTTCACTGCTACTACAGTCAGAAGTATTTTTATCTCCCTTGATTACACACACTCACACACATGCACACGCACACACACACACACACACACACACACACACACACATATTCATATGTAGGCAGTATTACCACATCAATAGTTACTCCAGGAGGGCTTTTTTTTTTCCTTTTCTTTTGAGTGGGTTATCTCACTAAGTTAGTCAGTTGGTGGTTTTGGAATGAGAAGAAATAGAAGAGAGATATGTAAACTATGACCTTGGTCTTCATCCTTCTTTACAAAAATATATCAGTTGCTTAAAGAGACACCCCTAATCTTTTAGGTGGAAGACAGAAAAAGGAAAACACAGAGTAAACTTGGGCTGGTTGTGGTGATATTGACTGGTGGGATAAGGACACATGTTTATACCAGAAGAAATAAAAGCTTATGAGAACTCCATTTTGGCTCCTCTGTTGAATAATTTTTTTTATTTTTTAATATTTATGTATTCCCTTTTGTTGCCCTTGTTGTTTTATTGTTGTAGTTCTTATTGTTGTTGTTACTGATGTTATTGTTGGATAGGACAGAGAGAAATGGAGAGAGGAGGGGAAGACAGAGAGGGGGAGAGAAAGACAGACACCTGCAGACCTGCTTCACCGCCTGTGAAGCGACTCCCCTGCAGGTGGGGAGCCGGGGCTTGAACCGGGATCCTTCCGCCGGTCCTTGTGCTTTGTGCCACATGCGCTTAACCCTCTGCACTACCGCCCGACTCCCCTCTGTTGAATAATTTAAGATATCTAATTCTATCATGCAGAGATCACAAAAAGAAGGAGGAGGAGGAGGAGGAGGAGGAGAAGGAAAGAAAAGAAAACTCAAATATGATTCACATGTCAAATGCCCTACATATCAAATACATCATGCCTATGAGTTTACTAATTTTTGTCTGAGCCCCATAGCTAACATGCAGGTGGGCTAAGAGTATTGTTTGAGAAGGTAGTGTCAGAGTTAGGAATAGGACTAGAAAGCTGGATCAAGTCTGAAAGAAACTACCTAATATGGGAAAGTATATAAGTACCCATTAACTGTAAACCCCCTCAATCTAACCTAGACTCCATGTCTATTCATGTTTAACACAGGAACCTGTGTAACTTCTGTATCCTCCTCAGTCGGAGCTTGCATTCCATGGTCACAGATACTAAGAATGGTCTACGCTGCATTCATTTCAGTATATGTTTTCCTCAAATGGCAGAGTGTGTTGACCTATCTTCCTTTCAGAGAGTGGTGCAATTTCTTGCAGTAATTTTCTTATCTAATGGAAGCATGGTGCAATGAGAAAAAAAGGAGACTTTAGACTCAGCAATTAGTGGGGGATGAAAACAAAATAGAAATAATCCACTCTACCTTGATACTTGCTAATTCCTTGTAGGCATGTGTTCATTCAACTTTTCAAGGAACTTAGAACTCAGGTCTTCTCAAGTCTATGATTCATGAACACATGAATGCTCATGCATTCAGACAACCATCAACACAGAGAAAACATTGGGACAGCAGATATTTCCTCAATGTTTTCAACTTAATTGTGGGATAAGCATTAAGATTTCAGGTTTTGGGGGTGGAGCAGTAGTGCAGCGGGTTAAGCACACCTGGCACAAAGCACAGGGACCAATGTGAGGATCCCAGTTCAAGCCCTGGCTCCCCACCTACAGGGGAGTCGCTTCACAGGCAGCGAAGCAGGTCTGCAGGTGTCTATCTTTCTCTCTCCCTCTCTGTCTTCCCCTCCTCTCTCCATTTCTCTCTGTCCTTTCCAACAGTGAATGACATCAACAACAACAATAATAACCACAACAAGGCTACAACAACGAGGGCAACAAAAAGGGAAAAAAATGGCCTCCAGGAGCAATGGATTCATGGTGCAGGCACCAAGCCCCAGCAATAACCCTGGAGGCAAAAAAAAAATTAGTTTTTTGAACTTTTGAGTGATTTTTCTTCTGGGATTTTGTCCCATTTTTGCCACCTACTAAACTTTAGATTTTCTGGAATTAGCTGAACATCTCTAAAACCTAGTTCACTCAGCCATAAAAGAAAAAGGAAGAAAGAAAGAAAGAAAGATAGATAGATGGAAAGAAAGAAAGAAAGAAATCCATTGTACAGAATTTCTGTAAAGGTTAGAAGAAATAACATATACATAGATCAGTTCTATTATGCTGTGAGGCACAGTCCTTCACAATATTAGTTCATTTTTTAACTTTTTTGAATAGGTACAAAATTTATTTAGTACACTTGCCTTAAAGGATCTTCAAAACTTTAAAGTAAAACCTAAATTTTAATTAAAAACCTTATACAGGCAAAACAAAATTGTAAAAGCTTATATTTTCACAATTTCCAATCAGTCTTTAGTTCAGTAAGTATGCATTGGCTCCTGACTCCTGTGGGTGACAGTAGAGCTAGAAAGAAAAGCATTTCCCTATTGAAGATGTAGCTGCATCTAAGAAGTAGCCATTTGTGACACAGCATGAAAAGTTCCCTAACTCTAGTGGGGATTTGCAGGAGAGAAGACGTCATCCTACTAACAATTGTTGGAAAGGTGTTAGTGGAAAAGAGGACACATAAACTGGAAGTATAAAAATAAATTGAGTTAGTAAATCAATTTGGAGGGAGGCACTGATGAATAAGATACAGTAGAAATGAATAAGATACAGTAGAAATCAGAAATCAAGAAATTCAACTTTCAGTAGAATTAAGTGTTGATCCTTAAGGGAGATGAGCAGGTATTGCATTTTGGATGTAATGTCCCAAGATCATGTGGGTCCCTGTTGATTGAGTAGGAATTCTTTCTTAGCTAACTCTACAACAAGAGTTCAGATAGTGGAGGAAGACCTCAAATTGGGTGAAAAGGAGGGATACTTTCTTCAGAAAA